>NC_057806.1:56301871-56303136 GCF_018294505.1 Triticum aestivum | reverse complement strand
TTGCCTCTGGATGAACAGGACCCCGTGGTGTGGAGGGCTGGATGAACAGTAGACGGTGGATGGGTGCCTGTGGAGGGGTGGTTGAACAGGACCCCGTGGTGTGGAGGGCTGGATGAACAATAGACAGTGGAGGGGTGCCCGTGGAGGGGTGGTTGAACAGTAGCCGGTGGAGTAGCGCGCGGTGGAGGCTGGAGGAGGTCGACGGTAGCCCGTGAAGGCTGGAGGAGGTCGACGGTGGAGATGAACAGTATCCCGTGGACTCCCGTTTTGCGGTACGCCACACCCCTCCCGATCAACAGGACCCCCGTTTCGACCGTAACGCTCCAACACAAGTCTGTTTCCTCCGTTTTGCGGTACGCCACACCCCTCCCGATCAACAGGGCCCCCGTTTCGACCGTAGAAGGTCCGTTTCCTCCGTTTTGCGGTACGCCAGACCCCTCCCGATGAACAGGATCCCGTTTCGAACGTGGCCGGTCGAACACAAGGCCGTTTCCTCCGTTTCGCGGTACACCAGGCCTCGTTTCCATCGCCTTTTCCGTCCAATCCCTCCCGATGAACATGACCACGCATTCCGTTCCCACCCAGCCGGTTGGCTCCCACGCGTTCCGTTGCCTCCCGATGAACACGACACATTTCGTTGCCTCCCCATGAACACGACGAGGATGTTGTTTCTCCGTTCCGACCCAGCCATGTACACGAGCCCTGGCCGTACGTATGTGTGAGTAGGCGTTCGAGACCCTGCCCGTATGTACGTACATGTCCGTATTTTCTATCTTGCACCCTGGCCGCTGTACGTATGTCACATCCCTGGTCCTGTTATGCACTAGGCTAGATCTCATGTGAGCATCATGTTTTAATTCAAATGAAATTTGAATTGAGGAATTTTCAAAGCCTCAGAAACCTTCTAAAAATGATCAACATTAAAATCTCCTCAAAGAAGTCCAAGAAAATGTTCCTCTTAGTCTCTGAAAATATTGCAAAGAGGTAAAACTCAAAACAATATTTTTGGTATCTCAGAGTTAATTATTTTGGGCCTTTGAATTAAATAAATAGCTATTTGCATTGGATATATATTTGATATATAAATAATATATGTCCAATAATTACTGGAACATTTTATGTGGTTTGGTATATTTTAACTCTAGCCACATAACTATTTTCAGGATTTTATAAAATGGTTTAGTATTTTACTAAACTAAAACAACACAGAACAAAATAGATAAATAAAAACAGAAATGGAAAGAGAGAGAAGGACTACCTGGCGC
>NC_057806.1:56293096-56300977 GCF_018294505.1 Triticum aestivum | reverse complement strand
TGTAACTCCCTCACTCTCCCGAACTCTCCCCCCCCTCCTCTGCTTCCTCTCTCCCTCACTCGCCGAACGGAGCCGCCGCCACCGACGAGCTCCCTCGCGGCCACCGCCACCCCCTAGCCTCGCCGATGCGCTCAAAGGCTCCGCCTCGACCCCCTCTTCCTCCCCACCGATCCACGGCCCTCCGGAAGCCCTGGATGCTGCCAGCTTCGCCGTTCCCCTCCTCGGCCACCGCGGATCGCCGCCGTCAAATCCGCCCCCGTCCGGCCTCCCTCAAGCTCGCCGTCCACCTCTACAGGGTCTACGTGAGCTCTCCGTCCGTTTCCCCCTCTTTGTTTCGTCGTTCGCGCGCCGTAGCTAGGTCATCCACCGCGGCCGAGAGCTTCTCGCCGCCGGCCATGGCGTGGCCGTGGCCACAGCCACCGCAGCTCGCTCCCGAGCCCACCGTCGTGCTCACCGCAACCCCAGGAGGCCGCAGAGCCCTTCCCTTTCCCCTCTTGTGCACCGTAGCACCGTTCCCGCCAACGCCCGAGGTCCGGCAGCCGCTGAGCTCGACGCCGGCGAGGATTACGGCCGCCCTAGCTTCTCCCGTTTGCCCTGTTAGATGCGCGCGAGCCTGGGCATTCCGTAGATGCCCTCCACCGGCCATTTGGTCGCCGGAGCAAGAAACCCGAAGGCCTCCGCCGCCTCGGCCTCGCCGGCGACTCAACGCCGGCGGGATTGAGTCGTTTGACCAGGGGTTTGACCTCCCCTGGGTCTATGACAGGTGGGCCCCCGCCGTCAGGTGATTAGTTTAAGCTAATCACCACCTAATCTAACCCCCTGACACTGACATGTGGGCCCTAGTGCCCTAATCTTTAATTAAACTAAACTAACCCCCCCTGTATAACCTGTGTCACTGACGTGTGGCCCCCACACGTCAGGTTTGACCCTGGGCGACCCAGTTGACCTGCTGACCTCAGCCTTACGCCATGCTGACGCAATATTCCTTTTCTGGAATTTAGTTCATTTTATAAATATTCAGGAAATTCCAGAAAATTGTAAAAACTTCTAAAAATCATAGAAATTCAACCGTAACTCCAAATTAAATAAATTATATATGAAAAATTATCAGAAAAATTCAAGGAATCCATCTGTACCATTTTCATGCATGTTAGAACAACTTATAGCTGCTGTTTAGCACAAATCAATTAAATGGCATTTGAATAATCACATATGGAGTTTGAATTTGAATCTTGTATTCAAACCAACTTCATTTAATCTGTGGCTAGTTGCATTAGCCCAAAACACATTCATTTTGCCATGTCATGATCATGCATCATATTGTGCATTGCATTGATTATGTTTCCTTCTGTGTTGCCGGTATTTGTCCCCTCTCGATAGACGTGATACCGATGATGTGATCGTTGACACTGATGAAGACTCAATGTTATCTTCAGAAGTGCCAGGCAAGCAAAACCCCCTTGTTCATTCCGATACAATCCCACTCTCTCGCTCCTGCTCTTTTTTACTGCATTAGGACAACAACGATTCATCTGTTATTTGCTGCGGTAGCTGAGCCCCTTTATCCTTTGCATGACCTGTCATTCCACAGTAAATAGATGAAACCCACTAGCATGGGTAGGAGTTGTTTGAGCCCTGTTGTGCCTACTCATTCTTGCTTGTTTGTCATGCCTGCTACTGCTTAGAGTTGAGTCAGGCCTGATTCATCGGGGATGAATCAGAGGCGTGTGAACATGTCCTACTGTGTGTGAGCTAAGTGTGTGAACACGTTTTGGTAAAGGTAGCGGTGAGAGGCCATGTAGGAGTACATGGTGGGTTGTCTCATTGCAGCCGTCCTCAGGAACTGAGTTCTGTGTTTGTGATCCATGATTCAGCTACTACCACGCATTGGGCCCGAAACCAATGGACCCTCTCGGCTTCTTGATCACCCTTGTCCTCTGTCCAGGAGTTGCAAGTAGTTTCTGGTGTTTGTAGTATGCTGGAGGCCGTGGGCAGCGCTGACCGGAGGGGTGGGCTGTGATGCGGTAGGCACGTGGCCGGGTATACCGGGCGCCCGTTTGGTGTCACGGAACCCTGTTCACATCGTTTGGGGCTGTGAGCGAAACTCCGGCCGGATCTCCTCATGGATGGAACCCGAATAGGCGATAAACCTGGACTAGAGACTTGAGTGTTTAGGCAGGCCGTGGCCGACACCCACGTTGGGCTTCCGCTTGAAGGTTGCCGAGTACATGTCGTGTAAACGGCGGTAAGTGGTGAGAGCGTGTGTGAAGAAGTACACCCCTGCAGGGTTAACATCATCTATTCGAATAGCCCTGTCCGCGGTAAAGGACTTCTGGGTTGCTTATATCAGTTCATAGACAAGTGAAAGTGGATACCCTAAAATACGCAAGATAAGCGTGAGTGCTATGGATGGCGTTCTCGTAGGGAGACGGGAGCGGATCCATAGTGGTGTATTGATATGGTGAATATGTGGACTCGTGTGCACCACCTCAAAAGAGTTACTCGCAGTCGTAGTTTAGGATAGCCACCGAGTCAAAGCTGGCTTGCTGCAGTTAAACCCCACCACCCCTTTGTTGATAATGATGCATATGTAGATAGTTCTGATGTAAGTCTTGCTGGGTACACTTGTACTCACGTTTGCCTATTTTATGTTTTTTGCAGAGAGACTTCGGTCTCGCTAGTAGTTCCGCGTGGACTTCGACGTTTAGCTTGTTACCTCAGCTACGATCTTGTGCCTCGGCAGGATTGGTAGATAGTCAGGCTTCTCAGCCTTTTTCATTTATAGATGTCTGTACTCAGACATGTTAAGCTTCCGCATGTGCTTTGACTTGTATGCTCTGATTGTTGGGTCATAAGACCCATGTTTGTAATATCTCGCTCCTCGGAGCCTATTGAATATTTACTTGTGTCGTAGAGTCATGTTGTGATGCCATGTTGTATTTGCACATATCGAGCATATTGTGTGTATGTTATTGAAATGCTTGGTATGTGTGGGATCTGGCTATCTAGTTGTTTATCCTTAGTAGCCTCTCTTACCGGGAAATGTCTCCTAGTGTTTCCACTGAGCCATGGTAGCTTGCTGCTGCTCCGGAACACTTAGGCTGGCCGGCATGTGTCCTTCTTCGTTCCTGTGTCTGTCCCTTCGGGGAAATGTCACGCGATGAATACCGGAGTCCTGTTAGCCCGCTACAGCCCGGTTCACCGGAGTCCTGCTAGCCCAGTGCTACAGCCTGGATTCACTCGCTGATGACCGACACGTTCGATGTTGGGTCATGGATGCATGTCCCTGTAAGTTTGTGCCACTTTGGGTTTACGACTAGCCATGTCAGCCCGGGCTCCTTATCATATGGATGCTAGCGACACTGTCATATACGTGTGCCAAAAGGCGCAAACGGTCCCGGGCAAAGGTAAGGCGACACCCGTGGGAATACCGTGCGTGAGGTCGCAAAGTGATATGAAGTGTTACATGCTAGATCGATGTGGCATTGAGTCGGGGTCCTGACAGCGTTGGTATCAGAGCTTGACTGCCTGTAGGATTACCAAGCCAAACTGGTCGATGTTGAGTCTAGAAATTCTTTAGTTATATGTAGGGGAATTGATTGTGGGATGGAACGTAAGACTCTTTTTACTCCTTATACCTCATGGCCTTCTGATCTGAGTCATCATCTTCTCTTCTACGGGGATTAAGAACTAGGCTATCTCTTCTTTCTATTAGGATCACGTGTTACTAATCAGTGGACTTATAAGATTGTTGGATTTAAGTCTCAGTTCAGTTCCTACTACTTCCGTATGTTAATTGTTGATCTCGAAACCTTGATATTGTGCTTCTGAGTGGTTATGCCACCATTTTTGTGAATGTCTCAAATCTTTTCTGAGCATTTACAGCCGTTATGCTGTCCGAGTCATCCTAGGTTTCTAAGTAGTCTGATGCAATTGCAAATCCTTTCTTCCCGTTTCAATGTTCCCATGGGCCAGATTAACCACACTAATCGGTGTGTTGAGGTAATTATTGCCTCGACATATATGTTGGAATTATTATTATGACCCTAAGTGCTTAGGGGATCATCTAGTGGTCTAGCCATGATTTGTGTCCTAGTGTGAAGATTCTGGCCTTTATTATCGAAAGCATCCTGTGATGCCATTTAGTTAGTAGGTATTCTATTCCTGGGTTCTTAAACCCGATATTCACCCTACTTACATCATGTTGATAGTGTTGCTAGTTCCTTTAGTATATTAGTAACCTTTGCGATAGTCCTCGAGGTCCGTGGTATATCGTTCTTCCAAATACCATGAACCATTATGGCAGAAGTTTGTTGGATCAAAAGATCACAACAGGCCCTCTATGAGTTCTCCATGCTATATTGTGACTCTGCCAGCTCAACCTTTCTGCATGGGTTATCCGGAAGAATTATGTTGAACTTTGTTCGGCATACCAACCCATGTATCCACAACTCAGAAAGTTATATGTTCCTTTGAGTTGTCCCTCTTTAGTTGTCTACTGACCTTCGTCTATCAATTGATAGTCAAGAGTATGCGTGCATTCGTTTATCGATGCCTATTACTCTTGTGGTCCGTCAAGCCATTCTATCATGGAATGACTAGGAGAAACAAACTCCAGTACCTCTTCCCTATCCAGGATTGGGTCAAAGAAGTTGTGCTCCGCAGATCAAAATGCCAATCCAGCTTCTGGTCTGTTCTACCTTGAAGTATTACCATCTTTATATCAGGAATATCATGGAAATTGCACACCATCTTATGAATTCTTGACGCAGTAATACTTCTGATCATCATTGATAATTTCTCGGTTTCCGTGTTATTGTAACCGGAATGCCGACAAATGAATCATGGCGTGTGAAATCAATACAGCTAGCAACTCCATTGCTTGGTAGTTAAATGGACGATAACCTCATTCTTAGCGTGTTGATTATTGAATCGTCACCCTAAGGTTGATTGTGCTACCTAGTCCTTATTTCTGGTGCACTCTCCGATCAGTGAGTTAGGATAGTGCCAATCCTTGCTTATTTGATCATATCGTCTTGCCCTGAAAAGTAAGATTGTTCTCGAGCTTAGTAACATACCGGTGGTTCATGATATTCCAAATTTCTTCTCGGAAGTATCACCAGGTTGTCGCCTGACCGCTATGTTGATCTCGTGATCAAGTTGGGTTCTTGTGAACCACCTTCTCTCCAAAAATCGGTGTTAGATATCCCTGAGCTAGTTGGTTAAGCTAGACAACAACTTGGAGAGTTGGAAGATAAAAGCTTGCCTGACTTAGCTCGTTCCAAAGGGATATTCTTGTGTAGTGTGTGTTGAAGAAAGATGATATCTTCATCGATCGGTCCTTGTGATCAGTTGTTGGACCTATTGTCTTATCAATCCTTTGATTTGAGTGTGGGCCATCGTCAAGTCAAATCAGTACCAACGATGCTCGTAATGTTGTCTTATTCGTGGTTGATCCCTCGAGCATACACCATTGCATCTTTAGTCTGACCAATGCTATCACCGTGTTCACTTAACTATGGAATTCCTTTTAAAAGGAAACCCGGATGAATTGTTGTTGAGCCCATTGACAACATCCTTATCTCCTCCATGATTTTGTTGAACATTAAGCTAGTGTTGGAAACTTTTGAAAGCATTTGTTCATGCTAGTTCATGAAGCATATGTTTGGATAAAGGTAGTGACTTCCTTTAATTCATGTGCATCTGATGCAAGTTGCTGCCATGGATTCGAGAAAGTCAATGTTGTTTCCTTTGGAATCATCCCAAATAAGTCATGCACACGTGCGAAGAATTCTGTGGTTTGAAGACTTGCAACCTTCAATCTATATGTACCCCTAGCACACCAAGCCACTGATTGATTTGTTCAAGGAGAAGGAGTTCCTTCATAAGAGCTAATCCGGACTTATGTAAGGACTTCGATACCCTCGTTGATGGTTCCCCCTCCTGAACTTGGTAGTGTTTTATTATAAGACTACTTTGTGGTCATGCTTGTCTTGGACAACGTGTTCACATGTTTGTAGCAGAACCAGCTCATGTTTTGGAGCTTGCTATCGTAGTTCATCTCCCGAGAATTCCGCAACGTCATCTCGTCGAATTGTGTTGCAAACTTCCATTTTTTTCCTAGACTCGATGAGTCTGGAATATCCTGACACCAACTAGATCTGAATCTCAGGCAGATATGATGGTTGGAATATTTCCCAAGAATTATAATATTGGTCGCGCGATAACTGGTAAAGTGGATGTCGTGGCCAACACACCCAGCCGGAAGACCTGTTATTATAATATCTTGATTGATGAAGTTGGCCACCTCCCCATAGGGATTTCGTAGGGTTTACTCCCTAGTTGCCCCTATGGATTTTTGTGTTCCCGAAGTCCGACCTTTTACTTGATGTTTTAGATATCAAACCATATCTATGAATGGGTTACACTAGCACATCAAGGAGAACATTAGAAGCGGAGTGCTAAATGTCTCTCGGTCGATCATCCAGATTTTATTTCCTTGGCCCCGCCAAGGGTGAAATCTGAGAAGGTGTTATCCTCCTTTGCATCTGCATCCTCCATCACCATTCATCATGGTAGTAAGTTGTGTTACCGGACCCTTGACACGGATGTTGGTAAAACCTTGATGATTATGGAATTGCTCAAGTTCTTGAGAGCACGCGCAAGTGCTAGGTTTGATCATCGGCATTAACTGTATAGCGCTCTCAGTTTCCTCGGTTATGCTATAACCATTCCAATAGTGGGATAACTCTCTATTGTTGAGCCTCTCCCCAGTTACTAGAATCATTCCCATCATTCGCATTTTGTTCCCAGTTTGCACCGCCAATGTGCCATTCTACCATGGGTCTCTTCCATTTCCGGTGATAAGCAAATTCATCCATTGCGTTGTCTTCAACAAGGTAATCCACATCATCCAAGTCCGAGTATGCCATTCTACCGACCCCTCCAAATGATCGCTTGTGATTGCCTTAGGCTGGTATAAAGGTTTTCAATGATCTCTGAATCAAAGGTAATTCTTTTTGCCACTTAAGGAAATAATCTACGAATCACCCTCCTTCAGGATGTTTCGTCGTGGTATCATGGCAACTCAACTCCTCGCTACGTGGACAATCGTTTACCACCTTATTAAGTGTGGAATTGTTGTCCACCTAGTGAACCTTCGTCATCCGTTTCTTTCCACCCCTCTTGATGTGTATCTCGTGTCTCAACCCGAGAGATGGTCCTATGTCTCATTCCGTGAGTTGTTCGATCTTCGAGAAGATCGACCCTTCTAGAGTCTCCTTCTTCCCTCCATGTCATGTTGACAGGATTTCTCAGAGCAAGACTTCAAGACAATGATGGTGATCGAATCAATGTTCCTATGAAGTGCAACCTGGATCGTGAAGATTGTACTAGTTGCGTTCCCCCTTCACCTTACCCTACGCTCGAATCTCGGGACGAGATTTTTGTTTAGTGGGGGTGAGTTGTCACATCCCTGGTCCTGTTATGCACTAGGCTAGATCTCATGTGAGCATCATGTTTTAATTCAAATGAAATTTGAATTGAGGAATTTTCAAAGCCTCAGAAACCTTCTAAAAATGATCAACATTAAAATCTCCTCAAAGAAGTCCAAGAAAATGTTCCTCTTAGTCTCTGAAAATATTGCAAAGAGGTAAAACTCAAAACAATATTTTTGGTATCTCAGAGTTAATTATTTTGGGCCTTTGAATTAAATAAATAGCTATTTGCATTGGATATATATTTGATATATAAATAATATATGTCCAATAATTACTGGAACATTTTATGTGGTTTGGTATATTTTAACTCTAGCCACATAACTATTTTCAGGATTTTATAAAATGGTTTAGTATATTACTAAACTAAAACAACACAGAACAA
>NC_057806.1:56272621-56292479 GCF_018294505.1 Triticum aestivum | reverse complement strand
TAGCCTCGCCGATGCGCTCAAAGGCTCCGCCTCGACCCCCTCTTCCTCCCCACCGATCCACGGCCCTCCGGAAGCCCTGGATGCTGCCAGCTTCGCCGTTCCCCTCCTCGGCCACCGCGGATCGCCGCCGTCAAATCCGCCCCCGTCCGGCCTCCCTCAAGCTCGCCGTCCACCTCTACAGGGTCTACGTGAGCTCTCCGTCCGTTTCCCCCTCTCTGTTTCGTCGTTCGCGCGCCGTAGCTAGGTCATCCACCGCGGCTGAGAGCTTCTCGCCGCCGGCCATGGCGTGGCCGTGGCCACAGCCACCGCAGCTCACTCCCGAGCCCACCGTCGTGCTCACCGCAACCCCAGGAGGCCGCAGAGCCCTTCCGTTTCCCCTCTTGTGCACCGTAGCGCCGTTCCCGCCAACGCCCGAGGTCCGGTAGCCGCTGAGCTCGACACCAGCGAGGATTACAGCCGCCCTAGCTTCTCCCGTTTGCCCTGTTAGATGCGCGCGAGCCTGGGCATTCCGTAGATGCCCTCCGCCGGCCATTTGGTCGCCGGAGCAAGAAACCCGAAGGCCTCCGCCGCCTCGGCCTCGCCGGCGACTCAACGCCGGCGGGATTGAGTCGTTTGACCAGGGGTTTAACCTCCCCTGGGTCTATGACAGGTGGGCCCCCGCCGTCAGGTGATTAGTTTAAGCTAATCACCACCTAATCTAACCCCCTGACACTGACATGTGGGCCCTAGTGCCCTAATCTTTAATTAAACTAAACTAACCCCCCCTGTATAACCTGTGTCACTGACGTGTGGCCCCCACACGTCAGGTTTGACCCTGGGCGACCCAGTTGACCTGCTGACCTCAGCCTTACGCCATGCTGACGCAATATTCCTTTTCTGGAATTTAGTTCATTTTATAAATATTCAGGAAATTCCAGAAAATTGTAAAAACTTCTAAAAATCATAGAAATTCAACCGTAACTCCAAATTAAATAAATTATATATGAAAAATTATCAGAAAAATTCAAGAAATCCATCTGTACCATTTTCATGCATGTTAGAACAACTTATAGCTGCTGTTTAGCACAAATCAATTAAATGGCATTTGAATAATCACATATGGAGTTTGAATTTGAATCTTGTATTCAAACCAACTTCATTTAATCTGTTGCTAGTTGCATTAGCTCAAAACACATTCATATTGCCATGTCATGAGCATGCATCATATTGTGCATTGCATTGATTGTATTTCTTCTTTGTTGCCGGTATCTGTTCCCTCCCGGTAGACGATGTTCCGACGTTGTGATCGTTGACACTGATGAAGACTCAATGTTATCTTCAAAAGTGCCAGGCAAGCAAAACCCCCTTGTTCATTCCGATAAAATCCCACTCTCTCGCTCCTGCTCTCTTTTACTGCATTAGGACAACACCGATTCATCTGTTACTTGCTGCGGTAGCTGAACCCCTTTATCCATGCATGACCTGTCATTGCCACGGTAAATAAATGAAACCCACTAGCATGAGTAGGAGTTGTTTGAGCCCTGTTGTGCCTACTCATTCATGCTTGTTTGTCATGCCTGCTACTGCTTAGAGTTGAGTCAGGTCTGATTCATCGGGGATGAATCAGAGGTGTGTGAACATGTCCTACGGTGTGTGAGCTAAGCGTGTGAACACGATTTGGTAAAGGTAGCGGTGAGAGGCCATGTAGGAGTACATGGTGGGTTGTCTCATTGCAGCCGTCCTCAGGAACTGAGTTTTGTGTTTGTGATCCATGATTCAGCTACTACCACGCATTGGGCCCGAAACCAATGGACCCTCTCGGCTTCTTGATCACCCTTGTCCTCTGTCCAGGAGTTGCAAGTAGTTTCTGGTGTTTGTAGTATGCTGGAGGCCATGGGCAGCGCTGACCGGAGGGGTGGGCTGTGATGCGGTAGGCACGTGGCCGGGTATACCGGGCGCCCGTTTGGTGTCACGGAACCCTGTTCACATTGTTTGGGGCTGTGAGCGAAACTCCGGCCGGATCTCCTCATGGATGGAACCCGAATAGGCGATAAACCTGGACTAGAGACTTGAGTGTTTAGGCAGGCCGTGGCCGACACCCACGTTGGGCTTCCGCTTGAAGGTTGCCGAGTACATGTCGTGTAAACGGCGGTAAGTGGTGAGAGCGTGTGTGAAGAAGTACACCCCTGTAGGGTTAACATCATCTATTCGAATAGCCGTGTCCGCGGTAAAGGACTTCTGGGTTGCTTATATCAGTTCATAGACAAGTGAAAGTGGATACCCTAAAATACGCAAGATAAGCGTGAGTGCTATGGATGGCGTTCTCGTAGGGAGACGGGAGCGGATCCATAGTGGTGTATTGATATGGTGAATATGTGGACTCGTGTGCACCACCTCAAAAGAGTTACTCGCAGTCGTAGTTTAGGATAGCCACCGAGTCAAAGCTGGCTTGCTGCAGTTAAACCCCACCACCCCTTTGTTGATAATGATGCATATGTAGATAGTTCTGATGTAAGTCTTGCTGGGTACACTTGTACTCACGTTTGCCTATTTTATGTTTTTTGCAGAGAGACTTCGGTCTCGCTAGTAGTTCCGCGTGGACTTCGACGTTTAGCTTGTTACCTCAGCTACGATCTTGTGCCTCGGCAGGATTGGTAGATAGTCAGGCTTCTCAGCCTTTTTCATTTATAGATGTCTGTACTCAGACATGTTAAGCTTCCGCATGTGCTTTGACTTGTATGCTCTGATTGTTGGGTCATAAGACCCATGTTTGTAATATCTCGCTCCTCGGAGCCTATTGAATATTTACTTGTGTCGTAGAGTCATGTTGTGATGCCATGTTGTATTTGCACATATCGAGCATATTGTGTGTATGTTATTGAAATGCTTGGTATGTGTGGGATCTGGCTATCTAGTTGTTTATCCTTAGTAGCCTCTCTTACCGGGAAATGTCTCCTAGTGTTTCCACTGAGCCATGGTAGCTTGCTGCTGCTCCGGAACACTTAGGCTGGCCGGCATGTGTCCTTCTTCGTTCCTGTGTCTGTCCCTTCGGGGAAATGTCACGCGATGAATACCGGAGTCCTGTTAGCCCGCTACAGCCCGGTTCACCGGAGTCCTGCTAGCCCAGTGCTACAGCCTGGATTCACTCGCTGATGACCGACACGTTTGATGTTGGGTCATGGATGCCTGTCCCTGTAAGTTTGTGCCACTTTGGGTTTACGACTAGCCATGTCAGCCCGGGCTCCTTATCATATGGATGCTAGCGACACTGTCATATACGTGTGCCAAAAGGCACAAACGGTCCCGGGCAAAGGTAAGGCGACACCCGTGGGAATACCGTGCGTGAGGTCGCAAAGTGATATGAAGTGTTACATGCTAGATCGATGTGGCATTGAGTCGGGGTCCTGACAGCGTACGTGTACATGCTACGTGCGCGCCTCTACTACAACACGTACGCGCCTCTACTACGACACGTGCGCACCTCTACATCGATCAGTATATATGTATGTACACATTCGCGACCAGAATGACAATGCTACGTACGCTTCGACCAGGTGGGTCCCAACTGTCAGGCACTTCCTTGCATGCGAAGATGTAGGTGGTGGGTCCCAACAGTCAGGGGGGCGAATCGTTTTGTTTTCGTTTTTTTGCCCGGACACACTTCCTTGCGTGCGAAGGTGTAGCTGCTGGGTCCCAACAGTCAGGGGGGAATTGTTTTGTTTTTTTTTTGCCCGGACGCACTTCCTTGTGTGCGAAGATGTAGCTGGTGGGTCCCAACAGTCAGGGGGCGAATTGTTTTTTTGGATGCACTTCCTTGCGTGCGAAGATGTAGCTGGTGGGTCCCAGCAGTCAGGGGGAAACGTTTTTTCGTGAAATACGGTGGCCCGTCCGGTGGGTCCCCGCTGTGAGGTAGAGGAATAATTATTTTGCGCGTAATAAGGAGGCACTTCCTTGTTGCGGCCGTGGACCCAGCTGTCAGCCTCTCCACGTATAGTCCACATCCGATGGAAGCCATTCCTTGACCACGTTGACCACGCCGCGCCGAGAGCACCAGGGTGGTGGACGACAGCGAGGCCTAGGAAGGGGACGACGTGGAGCCGGGGAAGATATGGCAGTGGATGCCCACGCGTAGAGGAGTATGAGGGTTCACTCGTTCGGCTGCGGTGTGAGGCTGCCGTCGTCGCAGAATAACAGGGGGTGTGGGTGCGTAGAGGGATGGCCTGACCAGCGGTGGGAGTAGTAGGGGGCGATGAGGCCTCTGCGGCATCACAGCTGGCCACGGGCGACAGGAGCAGGCGACACGACCGGCGCTGCTTTGGGCGGCTGGAGCAAGAAGACCAGAGATTGAAGAAGCACTACAGCCGTTGGATGGACATCGTGCGGTCACTGGATCTAGAATCGTTCATATATTGACTAAAGTTGACAAAGGCCTCCGTTCCAGTCAACTTAGTAGGCCCACAAGTCAGCCTCCCACCAAGGTGGGTCCCAGCTAGCAGGGGGTATTCATTTTTGTGTGCGTAATAAGGAGGCACTTCTGGTGGGTCCGAGCTGACAGCGGGGTGGACGTTTTTTTCACGAAATACGGTGGCCCATCCTGTGGGTCCCAGCAGTCAGGGGGAAACGTTTTTTTCGTGAAATACTAGTGGCCGGTCCGGTGGGTCCCTACTGTCAGGTGGAGGAATAATTATTTTCCGCGTAATAAGGAGGCACTTCCTTGTGGCTGCCATGGACCCAGCTGTCAGCCTCTTCACGTACAGTACTCTTTTGATGGAAGTCGGTCATTGACCACATTGACCACACCGCACCGAGAGCACCACGGTGGTGGACGATGGCGAGGCCTAGGAAGGGGACGACGCGGAGCCGGGGATGACGCGGCAGTGGAAGCCCGCGCGGAGAGAAGTACGAGAGTTCACCGGTTTGGCTGCGGTGTGAGGCTGCCGTCGCCGCAGAAAAACAAGGGGTGTGGGTGAGTAGAGCGATGCCCTGGCCAGCGGTGGGAGTAGTAGGGGCGCTGAGGCCTGCGCGGCAGCACAGCCGGCCACGGGAGGCGGGAGTAGGCGGTCCCGCCGGCGCTGCTTTTGCAGCTGGAGCAAGAAGACCAGGGATTGAAGAAACACGACGACCGTTGGATTGACATCCAACGGTTACGTCTGCTAGAATCGTTTGTTGACGTATATAATAACTAAAAAATCTTGCATACGCGTCAACTAAACAGGCCCACAAGTCAGACCACTCCCCTTTTTTTAATAATTTATATATAGCTCATGGTAACTTCTTATGCAATTTATTGTAGTCATTTTTTGGTTGTCCAGGGCCAATTTCACATATTTCTGTGGGTTCCAAACTATTTTTAATACCGAAATGTCAAGCCAAATTTAAAGTACTTTGAAGATATATTTAAATTAGGTTAATGCCCAGTGAAATAGGAATGTGAAAATGTGAAAAAAATTCAGAAATTATAAAGTAATTGCCAATTTGTCATCTGTTTTTATATTTACAACCCATTTCACATTACTTTCAAGATTTGCAGGCGTCTTGAAAGAGTTGCAGCCCATCAGGGCGTATAAAAATAAGTAGGCCTGGATTGGGTATTCTTTAGAAAAAATTAAACTAGGCTCATTTTCACAAATAAAAAATAGCTGGGCTGGTCACATGGTGAACATAAAATATAAGCATGGGCTAGACGGGCCACAACCCAGTTCAAACCCTGCTCCGTCTCAACAATACCAAACAAAAAAAATACTGCTCGAGTAGCTACGTCCCAGGTGTCAGCCGATCTTGTGATGTTCTCTTATCTATTGACTATATACCCTCACAATGTCGTGGGTCCTAGATGTCAGGAAAACACTAGGAGGAAGCATTTTATTTTTCCATACGCTGACGTGGTGGGCCCCTACTGTCATCCTCTCCACGTACTTCTGCCGATTCCTGTTGTTTGTTGACTATGTTGACAACGCGAGAGGGCGGCGCTGCAGCGAGCGCACCAAAGCACGCGGAGGAAGTCAGTGTTAACGATTTAGGAGACGGTGGGGCGGCGATGCGTGCGCTGAGGCGCAGCCAGCCGTGGGAGGCGGAAGCAGGCGGCCCCGCCATCGCTGGTTTGGTTTTGGCGGCTGGAGGAAGCCAGGACTAAAGGAACATGACAGACTGTAAAAGTAGCAGGAGTACTTAACAACCTTAACTGAAACCAGCAGGGGCACTTGACAACCAAAGCTGAAAGCAGTATGAGTACTTATACAGGTTCAACCGTACAAAGCACACCTCGAACAGTGCTACTTTGCCTACAGTTAACCAAGGGTGAGGTTGCCAAGCCCCAGAACAAGGCCCAGGCGCCACCCCGCGCATGCACAACCTTATGAAAGCTGGTTCATCTCGCAACGTGGTCAATAAACATGATATTCGCTTTAGAGCCATGGAAAAGCATGAACATAATCTTCTGTCCTATTCTCCAAGATGGACAGGCCTTCATTATTTGAGACCACCCATGAATAAGTATCTTTTCACCTCCAAGGGGAATTGAGTAGGTCGACATAAACATCATGTTGTGACCAAGCGCAAGTCTGACCCGACCATGGCCAGGTATCTGTATAGGAACAATAGAACTCGATAGTTCCTGTGTCAAGAAGATCACAACTGTAAAACTGTGTGTAAGCAATAGTTTATGAACAACATATGTAACAGAAAACATCTCGTACCATAAGTTTCTCAACACAGTTGGGCCTGTTCAACGAGTGCAACAGTGGCACACATATCCCATGTGGCCTTCCACCATTGAAACGCCCCACAAGGACCTCAAGATGATCAATAAAGTGTAGGAACTTGTGGATGTTGATCCAGTCAACTTCAGTGCCATTAGTAACAGCCGAGTTATTATAGAGTAACAAACGTGCAGACTGCTTAACTCTGAAAAAACCTAGATGTGCCACCAATTATAAGAAAATATTAGTTTGAAGTAGCATCTTCGTGAGAGATTCGTTGCTACTTCTAAAGTTAAATTGTGATTAGTTAGACAGAATAGGTGGATTAAGAAGTAATTGAGGCAACAAGCAAGAACCAGATACAAAACTAACATGGATGAACAATTGGAACGATGTCGGGGTGGAAGATCGCAGTGAAGATGAGACCAGGTTCTGCTATTTCCATCAAAATTCGTGCGCCAACTTTCAGTCTCTAACACTTGAGAAAGTTTATCCAAGTTCGGCCATAAAAAAAGCAGCGATCTTCTTGGTTCATGAACCCAGCTCAGAACTTATATCCATGGAATATCTTCACTATGACCATTAAACTAGTGTATTCAGTTATGGCAAGGCCGAGCATCTTGAGTACATGTGTTCTAGTAGAGCAAATAATACATTGCAGGAAAAATAATATGAGAACACAGCATATTCAAAAAAACCCCACCCTCCCGGATAGAAAAGAGGATTCTAGGAACATACTGTGCACGTTTCAAAATGATGTGTTAGGATGAGAAGGAACAAGTGTGGCATCTCGCCGAGGGCGCAGAAACCTGTAGGATACTCGCACTTTGGGCACTGCAAATGAAACACACTAGATTCAGTAGGAAGAAAAATGCATCAACGGCGGCGACTGCCATCCTAGCATTACCTGCGACCAAGGGACTTGGATTTATCGGGGATGTATGAAGAATTCGTACCTGGTTCTCCATGAGAAAACCCTATGCAATCGCCGAGAGGGGGTTTTCTCTGAACAAGCAGACGAGGGAGAAGGGGATTCAGGCCCAGTGAAATATTGCCGCTTCGTCCGTCCAGCTTACTGCTAAAGCTAGAAAGGGGGTTGTGATTTGACAGCTCATTGGGCATTACTGTGGTGCTACGACCGGGGTGTGTCTACCATGAAGTTGTGCACTCTAATTTGTTCATATGGCACGTGGACCCCGTTGCCGGTTGCCCCACATATCAGCGAAAGGAAGTAGAAAGATAGGAGTAACTAGTTACACATAAATATATATTTTGACAGAGAGATACTCCCTCTATTAAGAAATATACAAATCTTTTATATGACGGGCTCACCTTGCCGAGAAATATACTCCCTCTGCAACGCACGGGCATTATGGGGGTTCAGCTTTTTTTATGGGCGTTCAGCTAAGAATATAATACTCAGATAGGCTCACGGTTCTGGACTTTGGGCCGCAGGCCGACCCTGCATGTTTGGGGGCCCATGTGTTCTACCTCAGCACTTTTCATATTGCAAGCGATCGGTACGGCGCTGGTTTTAGATGCTGTCGCAAGGCGAATACACAAAATTGAATAAAGCACGACAGCTGCTGGAATGAAATCGAATGACAGTTCCTAACCAACAATCAGAGTTGCAATTATATCAACGATATACCATGTGATAAATAATACTGTCGTACTACTTATACACACAGGACTCTTATTTCACCATGCCAGATTATTACATCAAAATCTCTTGGAGGATAGATCAGTTCGGCAGTTGCGTGCTGCTACTAAAGAATTTCAAAGTTGATTTGGACCAGCTCTCCTTGCCAAGAAAGTTCGATTTTGACATCATCCCCTACCGCAAGATATGATTTAGATTGGAACCTTGACCATCCTTTAGCATCAATCATCATGCGACCATCCTTTGTACTTACGGTATATTGAGGAGGTTCATTCACACCAAGGCTGCGCATGGTAAGAGAAATTTGGCCGCGGTCGCCCGGATTGTTGAATGACTCCCTCGTTGCTCTAGGAATTCTCTATTTGCAAACAAGAAGACATACCCAAGCAGTTAGATCAACACAGTGAATCATGTGAAACAACATGGAAAGAAAAAAGAATGAAGCACTTGGGCGGGCAATGCTTACGAAGAAGGTGGACATGTCGGTTTTTGTAAGGACTTTGGTATATGAAGTGCGAACTGCAGCCCAGTCTGTTGCCGGTGCAACTACACAGGCCGGAGTAGATGCAAGTGCAAGTGTTGGTGCAGGTGCCGAAGCCGTTGCTGCTACCGGAGATGGTGCTCCTTGTAGAGCTGGTGCCGGTGTCGGAGCAGGTGCCGGTGTCGATGCCCGATCCTCCGGTAGATCAGACTGATCCACTGACGCAGTCGGTGCCCAATCCTCAGCTGGATCAGACCGAGCTGCTGCCGCTGTCAGTGCTAGAGTAACTGTCGGTGCTCGATCTGTGTGAGATAGCGACGATCGTGTCTGGTCTGCTATGATTAGCTTTCTAACTTGACTAGGATCCGTGACCGTGATCCAGTTTTTTTCTTCATTTCTTTTAAACGCGAGAAGGACTAATTGTGGCATTTTTGTTAAACCAAACTGCAGTTCATCATAGGGATTCAGCTTGTACTCAGACAACAGACTGATCCAATTTTTTCCAATAATATAAGTGATGGACAGTGCCTTTGTTACTGACACGACATAAGAAGTGAAACCTACAAAAATAGCCATCGTAGAGCAAACCAAACGGTTTATTCTGTGATGAATGTCACATGGCAAAACCTGCATCATAAAATTGCAGGAAAAGAAAGAAAACATGACATTAAATCGATAAGATTTAGACAGTAAATCAATAAGATTTACTTGATGTGACACGAGTGAATCCTTACCAGGAAATCACTATGTTGAAGTACTAAACAGAAGATTGATCGTCCAACTACGCGTGGCATGCAGGGGCCCCGCCTACTCCCACAAGCAGGATAGTCCAAAGGTCGTGACAAATCGTATGGACCGAACATCCATGGGACTGGAAATCCTGGTGGGTGCGATAAACCCTGCAATGCATACAGATATTGGAGTGTAACCATAATTGATAAACCGTCCTCACAAAAAATATGATCTGGATACTTCAAAATATACATACTGAATTGAGTGGACAGACATTAACATAGACCATTCTCTGGACTGACCACACACCAAAAGCGGCAGTACTAATAAACAATACAGGGTTCACAAACACAAATCAAGCACTGAACAATAGTACTTACTACAGACAAGCAAAGTTGCACTAACTATACTCTGCAGACTATTTCTTGCCACCGACCTACGGGATGAACCCCGCATAACTGACTAGGCCATGGACTTCGTGTGAGATGTCTACATGGACCATCACCATCTTGTCAACCTTGGAGAAGCTAACAGAGTGGTCTTTCCACTCATAAACATGATGATGAAGACATGCCACATCAGATTTGTTGGGAAGCTTTACAAGAACCACACCCTTCGTAATCGAAGGCACAACCAGGAAATTGTTGTGGTCAAGTACAGCCTTGAGAACACACCTGACAACAATGCTACATGAAAACACTAGTTCAGGACACGTGGCGAGAAGGACACAACAGCTGGATAGTTCAATAGTAGAACTCATCATCAGGTCTTCCAGTTCACACGGCATGACCTTGAGAACTTCATCTCCACCGCGGACCTGGTTCTAATTCAAACAGAAACCATATTTTATTACTACCTCCGTTCAGAAATATAAGATGATTTTCGATATTATACTCCATATATGACTACATATACACACAGAAATGAGTGAACAAAGACAGTAGAACATGTCTTCAAAGGCATGAGAGCAGAGGGATTACATGCAATATCCATAACACAAGTTACTGAGGCAAATATACCCTCTTAAAAGGTAGCATTGATGTTCATATAGTACTCCCTCCGTCCCAAAATTCTTGTCTTAGATTTGTCTAGATACGGATGTATCATGTCACATTTTAGTATTAGATACATCCGTATCTAGAGAAATTTAAGACAAGAAATTTGGGACAGAGGGAGTAGTTGAAAGTAATCTATAAGAAATTAGTGTGAACCTCTCGCATGTTTTGGTCAAAAGAGGAATTTAGAACCATCATTTGGCACACTAAAATCACATGCAAGATCACCCAGAAAGTTGTACTACCAGTACTAGTACTGTGTGTTAGATGAAAAAACACGATCAAGATCGAGAAAAAGATCATCAACAAGAGACATTATCTGGACTTGCTTAATGAGGGATCCCGGAGAGGGGGGCTTGGACAGGGCGATGGCTTTGAGCTTATCTGCGGTAGTCTCGGCGGGGTGCTTGCACTTCTTCATACCATGAGCCTCGACGGTTTTGGCCAGAGCCATAGACATCACGTCGGCCGGTGCTCCGGCGTCCATCCAAGAGAGGAAGCTGAGAGAGAAGAGTGAAAGGAGGAACGAGATGAGGGAGAAGCGAAGCGAGTGGGGGTTTTCTTCAAGATAGGAAGCTGAGAGAGAAGAGTGAAATGATGGTTGCTTCGTCCGACCAACTTACTGCTAGAAAGGAGGGGCTTTTGTGATTTGACGGCTCATTGGGCATTACTGCGGCGGTTCGATCGGGGTAGTCTACCGTCACTCTACTACGGAGTAATTTAGTGCATGGCTGGTGGACCCAGGTACTGGTTGTCCCACACGTCGGCGAAAGTGAGTAATTTAGTGCATGGCTACAGGAGGATCCGCACGGTAGAGCGTGTCCACTGTTTTTCTGAAGAAAAAAATGATTACAGCAAGCGTTTCCACTCTTACGACGGAGGAGTGCGAAACATGGCAGCCACTTGAACATACACAGTGCTCCTACTACTAGGCATGTGTAGTGGTTCATACGTCAGTACTACACCATCTTGTTGCTAGTGTAGTAAGATATGACGATAACAAATGATGTTGTGCGCATGTCAACTACTCCTATATGTAACATAGTACTGCTTTTCGACTGTCCGGTCGAGAATGAATGGTGAGATCAATGTTAACATAACTAGGTCCACAGCGCACGGAGAGTACGGTGCTACAGTACTCCATGAAACATGAACCATATAAATCACAAATAGTGTTAGGCAGGGTGTATGAAGGGTGCACGGGATGGGAGAAAAAGTTCCCTTCTCGACCCACTTTTGGGTGTTTGGCAGAGTGCATGAAGGGTGCATGAGTCCACACTAGTAGGTTGACAAAAATACACGAAGAGGAAACAACTATATTGAGATGAGAATGCAACCAAACACACCCACACGCTTTGTGCTACAGTGACTGATCTGCACCGTCTGAGTTTGATCCTACGGTCATATTGCGCCAAGACATGGACATGCCCATGCAGAGGGCACCTAAACACCACCGAAGTCCATCTGCTTCTCGATGCGCACGACGTTGGTGATGCAGGGTGCAACCGCCCGCAGAGCCCGCTCTCGGTTGACGAGAGCCAGTGTCAGGCGCCTCACCTCGGACTCCGTGATCTGCTGCGCCGCCATGGCACCAGGTAGAAGCAATGGGGAGAGGAAGCAAAGGGGGTGAAACGGCTGAAAGGCAATGCAATCTACGGGAAGGCGAGGGAGTGGGGAATCTTTTGGTTTTCACCATGGTAAAAGACCAGTCGACGACTTCTCACATCAGGGAGCAGTGGGTTTTTATAGGCGGAGTCATCGTGACTAATTGCTGTCGCGCCTGCTCCTGTCAATCAAAAAATTAAAAATCCTGCCGCGCCTGCTCCTATCAATCAAAAAATAAAAAATCCTGCCGCACCCAAACACCAGAGAAACGCCGCGGTGGATATTTAAATTTACCTGCCAGCAAGTAGATACAAAAAGGGGTGAAAAAACAAATGTGGCGGCGGCCTAGCTAATCGGTCGAACTAGCCTAACTAGCTAACCACCATGCTTCACTGATGTACTCGGCGGGAAAGGTGGTCTTTCGTGATTTGACGACTCATTTACTTGCTTCGGTGCTACGACCGAGGAGGACCCAGAAAACGCGTGGTAGGGTGTCCCACGTCAGGAAGAATATATGCATGCACCACCCGGGAGGACCCCGAAACCGCGCGGTAGGGTGTGCCACGTCTCGGCATGGAGGAAAAATGTGTGTGTAAAAATATACTGTATCAGGCGTAGTACCTATAGTTCAACCTCGGGACCCAGCCAGTCGGTCGAAAACACCCCACTAGCCACACAGCTTCATCATGCAAACGTGGCACGGAGGATAGATGTGGTTAGCTCCGTCTCGACCAGCCACAACGTGTCTTGTTCTAGGTGATTCTTCTATTTTCCAAGCTTTTTTTAGTCGTAATAACACCACAGCAAGCTAGTGCCGCTCTTCATGTGTGCCCGTGCAAAGGTTAGACGATGGAGAGAAGAGAGATTGAGATTGCAGACCTGGGACCCACCCGTACGTGAGACAACGGTCATGCATGTGTTGACGAGGCACTCCCTCTACTCTACTCAACGCAAGTACTGTATAAAATCAAGTTATGGGACAAAGGCAACAACCGTTTGTTTTTTCAGGCTAACGACTTACGCTTTGTAGTCCAGGTTGCCAGTTCGAATCTCGTCTTTCAGATTTGTTAGTTTTAGGTCCAGATTTGATTAATGACAAGTGGGACCCCCGTGTGTTGTTCCGATATTTCAGTGTAGGATGGTTTTTTTGAACAAACACTTTGCGCGGTTAGACAAGTAACGACACGAGTTACACGTTTTTGCAAGTTTACGAACAAAAATGACAGTGGCATAGAATATCACATCCACCCCGCAGCTTAGATACTATGGTGATACGAGTTTTTACACCGTTGGAAGTGAGATCCAATGGCTTGGGAGTAGTATTTGTAATTATGCGCAATTTCCAAACTCTCCAAAGGTTTTTTTGCAAATAAAACATTCAGGCCTCGTGTGTGCCGCTGCATCTTCGATCCAACGGCTCCCCGGTGCTCATATTAGGTGCTCCCCGTAGCTTAATTACCCGCTACGGTGATATGAGCAGCTAGGTCGTATGATCAGTGATCAGATGGCACATGCGTAGTACTTGTACTTTCTGCGCATTTCCCAAACTCTATCAGCCGTATATTGCAAAAAACATTCAAACCTCCTACTGTGGGCCGTTAGATCTCATTGAACTCGTATCACCATAGAATCTACGATGCGGGAGCACCTCATACTCTCCCGTGCGAGAAAACATAAGGTGCTATCGCAGCTTGGATGCTATGGTGATACGAGCTTGGAGATTGTTTGATCTGAGATCCAATGGCATATGAGCAATCTTTGTGCTTGTAAGCAGTGGCCGAACTCTTTTGGTGCTTTTCTGCAAAAAACCATTTGAACCACCGAGGAGGTGTTGGGTCACAAATCCAACGCCTCCGAAGAGCTTGTATCACCAAAGCATCTAAGGTGTGGTAGCACATGATATTCTTACATACAGAAGAATATGATGTCCTCCTTCATCTTAGATGCTACGGTGATACGAGCTTCGAGGTTGTTGGATATGGGATCAAAGGGCATCTAAGTAGTTTTTGTACAAATTGTGTGCAATTCTCAAACTCATCAAGGTTTCCTGCAAAAATATTAAGACACATCATGTGAGCTGCTATATCTCAGATCTACAAGCTCCAAGCAACTCGTATCGGCATATAGAATCTAAGGTATGGGGGCACATGATATTCTCCCGGGGAGGAGGGGTGGGGGTGCACAACCAATCGGTGGTTGGGAGGGTGGGGACAAATATAATCTAAACAACCCTAAACAGAACTCCACAATTTTATCTAAGGTCGAGGGGTTGACCCCCGATAATCATAGCTCTGCCTAAACATAACATTTGCATGTACTGTAGTACTAGACTTAATATTCATGTTTCAGTTTCATGTTCATTTTAAATATTGAACTGAGGACCATGGATGTCTTACATTTTACTCCCTTCGTTCCTAAATATTAGTCTCTTTAGAGGCTTCAAATGGACTGGCACATACGGATGTATTTAGACATATTTTGGAGTTTAGATTCACTCAGTTTGCTCCGTATGTAGTCACTTCTTGAACTCTCTAAAAGACTAATATTTAGGAATAGAAGGAGTATTTTTGAATTCATGTCATACATGCATGGTTTGGAAAAATAGATGCACTATATTTATTGGATTGTTGTTGTGTTCGTGCGTGTGTGTCTCTGTGTGTGTGTGTGGTCATATGCTTGATACATACAAAGTTTTCTCACCTCCATATTGTTCATCTTTTAAATTTGAATTTGCATTGGAAAACTTACTAGGGATACCATGAAATGTGAAATCCATGTTGAGATCACTATATCACAAACTCACTGTAATTCAACAACTCGTCATAAATCAATTACCACGTTGAGATTAGTATTTGCAAGGAAAATACGGGTATTGTAATACACATAGATTCGTTCGGCAATTTAAAAGGTTCCTTTCGTATTCTCAAATGGTAGGACCCAACGGCGTACCAGCCAGACCTTGGCTCGTGTTGATCCTAAAAAAACCTGGGCTCGTGTCCTTCCGTGGCGTGCGTGGTACGCGCATTAGGCAACCCCAACCAGTCGAGCCTCAGCGTTTCAAGTTGAAATATCTGGTGGCCAGAATTCCAGCCCAAGGAAATTCCCCTCTTGTCCCCGGTCCATAATGACTACCGATGAACAATAGAGGGATGCTTTAGTAACTAGACAACGTTACCTACCGTGCCGAGCATGGTTCAATTCCCTCGGTCGCCGCTCGTCAAGGTCACCCGTCAACTGCATTGCCTAGTACTACTACTACTACACCAGGATGAGCACATAATTGAGCCCGTTTGTCCGTGCCTAGTACTTGAGTTAATATATCAGGCAATGCAATGGTACGGAGGGATTATCCTTTTACTCTACATATATAACTTGTCTGAAGTCTAACTAAGCAAAATGTTTGACCAAATCCTTTCTTAAGAAATACAACAGGACAGATGTACGACTTGAAAATTTATTGCATGATGCAGGTTATGATATTGTTTCGAATCCTGGATCTTAAATATCAGAAAATCCAAAAGTGAGCATAAATTCTTGAAACTAAGCATGGTCACGTGATATGGCACAAATATTACTTCGTAAGTTTTTTCTTCAATTTGAGACAAGCTGGTTATGACAAGTTGCACAAATGAAGAGCCAAGGTATTTTGGAACAAAGACCTGTCACGTTAAGGCGAATGCTTTCACTATTGAAACTGTGGGCGTTTACGTGCCGCCACGAGTCCCCGCTTCTCATCGGCAGGTGCCGTCAGAGCAAGCGTGTGAGTCGACGGGAGGCATGCAAGCAGACCGCTGCGCTGGCTGTTAGGGAGGCGTGCGAGCAGACCGCTGTGCAGGCTCACTGGGAGGTGAGCCCTTTGACCAGGCTCCGCCGCCCACTGTCGTCCCAACTGCTCCCACTTTAAATGTTGCCGGTGCCGCAGTTTAAAATCAACCCCGCACTACCCGATATTGCTACAATCCTCTCTCTTCCTCTCCGATTGTCCTGTCGTCTACCTCCAACTAGCCTGACTTAAACGTACGCCATGCCGCATCATGATGGTCTGCCCTTAGTGTTCTAGTTTCCTGAGGAAGACACCCAGTCAGAGTCTCAAGAACATAAGGCGCTTTGGGATGAGCTTGAACTGGCCTTGCGGGAAGACGCCGCGCCTGTCCCCGCTCCCGTTCCGGCTCCCATCACCCGACTGCGCCAGCGCCCATCCCCATGGCATTGATGGGCTGGGAGCCACATATTGTCGTCGAGCTTGATCCCACAGGGTTCCACGAGGTCCCCGCCGACTTTCACATGCGCGTGCACCTGCCAGCGCATGCGGCTGCGCGTGCACTGACACGCACGCCCATGCCGATGCCCGTGCACCTGCCAGCGCATGCGCTTGCGCGTGCACTGACATGCGCGCCCGTGCCGGTGCCCGTGCACATGAATGTCTCCGCCGCGCCGTTGACAGCGCCTGTCCCCGCGCGGGTGCCAGTGCCCCCCCTTAGCGGCATGGATGGCCGCCGTCAACCGCTTCCTTGCACCAACGCCAGTCGCCTCCTCCCGCCAGTTGACTCGATCCGAAGTCCAAAACATTTTGGCCTTCCTTGAAGCTAGGCCAACGTCCAGGAGTACACCAACAACGATGCAAGATGCTGCCATCGCCATCGGTCAGTGGCCTGACGACACACAGAGTACGGCAGAGGAGCCGCTTCCCACCATGAGACGCCCCCACCGCCACTGCGTAATCTAAATTTGCCATGAAAAACGTTCGGATTGCCATGCTTAAAATTCGAACATTCATCATTTCCATTTATTTTATATCGATCGTCGTATAATTTAAAGTCGGAGTCAGACTGAACGAAATGTATGGTTTGATCGATTGAATGTTCTGCTAGAGCCGTATCAAATTAAATATAAAACGTCATCAAGCCACATGTATTCCTTGTCATCCAACGACCTAGACTGCTTCAATGTCGAGCGCTCAACACGTTTAGCGTGCAGTTAATTTCATGCCAAAAATAGTGTTAATCACATGACAACACGCAAATAATATCCTAGTAGTTAATATCCGCATTCACTTAATATACTTCCAAATTAACGTGCATTGCACGTACACACTGACTGGTGCTGCTAGTACGTGAAACTGATGTCGTGACTTGTGAACGCGTCCAGATATGGTCAACGGCAACATCGCCCGCGAGTTCTTCCTGTTTGCCCATGCGTCTAAACGCTGAAGGGGAGGAGAGAGAGAGAAAGAGCACACATGGAACCCACCAGTAAGTGAAGGCGAATAGTACTAAAAATAATATTATATGTTATCCATTAATTAGGTTGTGGTAATATAAAAACATTATGTGAACAAAGGGGGTACAAAAAACATTGCTATTCTACGTATGTTGCCTATTGACGTGCGGCTTGAAGGCCCGGTCGCATGTTCGATCTTCGTCCTTTATTTTTTAATTTGTATATGGGTCCAAATTTGTTTCATGACATGTGGGCCCCTCAGTGTGTAGTTTGTAGCACTTTAATTTGTGGGTCGAAATTTGTTCCATTCCGAGTGGACTATCGGTGTGTAGTTTTGTAGCTTATTTATAATAATTAAAAAGAACAACATAGTTTTTTCAATAATACCATGGTGCAACTCTGAAGGCGAGAAAGGACGTGCGAGAGAGCGATGACCGAGCTAGAGGGAAATCAACTAGGGGAGTTTCGTGGGTTGCGACGGTGTTAGGAGTAGTTGTGGGCCGAATGCTACGAAAATATAATCTAAACCGACCGGAATAAATGCCTACACAAATTAATCCAAGGTTGGAGTGCCCCTCGCAATGTAAATAGCTCCGGCTTTGCGAGGGATGGAGAGGTAGTAGCTTCAACGCGTGGAAGATACGGTGTGAGAAAGCGAGGTCAATTGAGAGACATATAGATAGAGAGACAAAGTGAGTGTGGTCCGACATTCATTGAACAAATATATATGCTCCGGAGAGATATTGTCCGATTGAGCTTTTTGGCAAGGGTGAGGGCTGTAAGATAGAGCTTGAGAGATGATCCAGTCACAGACGTGTAGATATATTTTGTGCGTGGGAGGAAGTGAGGTCAACCGATCACATAGGGTCGCCGTGCGATCGAAAGAGTGAGACGGGTTGGAGAGAGTGACCTAGATAGACGATGTGCGTGAGAGAGTATACAATGTGAATAGGTCGAATTGGGCTCAAACATGGTGATATATCGTTTTTGTCTGAGAAAGAGCGAGGTCAATCGAGACATACGGAGAGAGGGAGAGAGAGAGATTGAGTGAGCATGGCCCACCATGTGGTCGAAAGAGTGGCGGCGGCTTGGATGGACTGACCTAGATAGACAATCTGCGTGAGAGAGTATAGAGTGTGTCGATCGAGGCAAGAACAGGGAGATATATCATTTGTGTGTGAAAGAAAAAGAGGTTAAACGAGACTCAGATAAAGAGAGCGAGATTGAGCGAGTGTGGCCCGCCGTGCGGAAGAAAGAGTGAGACAGTCTCGAGGGAATGACCTAGATATGCAACGTGCGTGCGTGCGCACGAGAGGTTGGGGGGCAAGATAGGCAATGCATGTATTTAGCGCGAGAGGGTGAGAGGGGGAGAGAGAGAGCTCGGCATGGGGTTCAATGGTGGGTGTGTGAGGTAAATACATTTGGTAACAGAGTGGAAAAAGGGGTTGTGTAGTTGAGAGACTTAGAGATCAAAACATGGAGAGAAAGAATGAACGTGTGTTGGAAACCGATAGCTTGCTAAGGTGGTCAGGAGAGGAAGATTGACCGATACAGGAAGTATGTAGCATTTGTGCCGGGGGGGGGGGGAGCTAAAAACAACATTTGAATGTACATAGTACGAGACTTAATATTGATGTTTCAATTCGGTGTACATTGTAAGATTTGAACTGGGGACCAGGCATACGAGTAATTATTTCGAATTCATGCCATACTAAGTTTCGAAAAGTTGACATTGACTCAGTTTGTTGTGCTATTTTGTAGGTCATATGTTTGAATCCATCCAAAAGTTTTCTCACTACCATGGTGTTCATCATATACATATGAATTTGTATTAAAAAAGTAGCGTGGATACAGTGAAATGCGAAATCCACGTTAGAATTGGAGATCGCTACGTGACACACACTCTAATTCAAATAACTAACTACGTGACACACCCTCTAATTCAAATAACTAATTATGTGACACACACTCTGATCCACATTAGCGTGGGTACCGTTTCGATTTTTTTCAAATAACTCATTAATTTATTTATAGTACTGCCTCTGTTCACTTTTATAAGACCTTGAAGACATTTCAGACAATGTGCAAAACAGTTCATTTTAAGTTATCTGAAACGACTTACAAAAGTGAATGGATGGAGTATCTCGTTTCGAATGACTAATTATTGCAAGGAAAACATGGGCATGGTAATACATACAGATTCGTTTGCAAATGAAAGAAGATTCGTTTGCATTCTCAAATGTAGGCGCACCAGGCAGACCAGGGTCGTGTCGGGGTGGACGTTGCTTTGGTGCCTTAAGGCACCGAAGCATAGTCTTGTCAGGGTGGTCGCGTGTGTCGGACAGACGCGTAGCACCTAGCCACCCACCCCCCCACCCCCCAAAAAAAGGACGACGACAATATAAGTTCGCAATTCCACATTTCG
>NC_057806.1:56212456-56272576 GCF_018294505.1 Triticum aestivum | reverse complement strand
CTGAAACGACTTACAAAAGTGAATGGATGGAGTATCTCGTTTCGAATGACTAATTATTGCAAGGAAAACATGGGCATGGTAATACATACAGATTCGTTTGCAAATGAAAGAAGATTCGTTTGCATTCTCAAATGTAGGCGCACCAGGCAGACCAGGGTCGTGTCGGGGTGGACGTTGCTTTGGTGCCTTAAAGGCAACTGCCTTTGGGTCACTGACATGTGGGCCAGCCACCTGTTGGGCCCACATGTCATGGACACAAAGGCAGGTGCCTTAAGGCACCGAAGCATAGTCTTGTCAGGGTGGTCGCGTGTGTCGGACAGACGCGTAGCACCTAGCCACCCACCCCCCCACCCCCCAAAAAAAGGACGACGACAATATAAGTTCGCAATTCCACATTTCGGATTGAAATACGCGGCCCCAATTCCAGCCCTGCAAAATCTCTCTTCTCCACCGTCCCCTTCCGCACCCAGATTTTGCTCAAATCCCTAATTCGCCGCCAACCCTCGAATCGCCCCTCGTCTCTTCTCTTTCCCCACCGTTCCCCACCTCTGTGCAGGACGACAAGGACGAAGACGACGGTCGCGCTTCACCACCGCACCGGAGCTACCTCATCTACGCCCTCATCCACCGCACCGGGTGGTCCACTGACAACGTCGGCTGCCGCAACCGACGTGCCTCACAGACACCGAGTTCCACCGCATCAGGTGCGCTTCACCGACACCGTCTCCCATCTCACCGGGGCTACTTCACCGAGCACATCGTCGCACCTCCGCCCCCCGAGGCCGTTGGGGCTTCACCAACGGTCTTGTCCACCGCATCGTAGTGCTCTGCTGCCACTCAAGATCTGGATCCGTGCGCGGCCAGCCAGCGCATCACCCTCAACGGCTCTGAAGTGACCCGTACTCTAGCTAGGCAAGCATGCCCAAACGCCGGCCCGAACTAGGTATCCACACATCACTCCCTTGTGAACTGTTCCGACGATGTTTGGATATCCTTTCACTGCTCTCTTAGCTTACACGCCTATGTAACTCTGACTTTTACTCTTATTTCTTCTGGAGATATCATCTGAAACAAGCAAATCCATTTTTAGCGAAGCATAACGGCGCTACGGGATCTGGTACGCATCCTGCACACCCGTATAACCTTGTAAGTATCTGTCCTCCGGTACAACATCAAGGTTGATTCCTCTTATTTGATCAACCATTCACCGTGTCAAAAAATGCAGAGGGGGATGCAAGGAGCACAAGGCCTGCACATCCAAGCAAGTGGTAACATGGACTTGTACATGGAACATCCCAAGCGCAAGCAGAGCTGCAGTGAGCCTGTACAACGAGCTCGCGTAAGTCCCTGCATTTCATTTAATTCGTACTGGCATTCATGTATGAGTTGTGTGCAGTGGCTGATCCACGAATTCAAGTTACCAGGGGCGAACATTTAACTTAAAAAATACGAAGGCACTTGCACTCCGGAAATCAACATAACTTGAGAAATGTGAAGCTACATGCACTTTGAAAACCAGCTAATGATCCAAAGTAGTTCAGATTATAAACACTAAATGATGCAAGCACCAAAAAACACAAAATGCAACATGGTGTACAAGGACTACAAACATGGTCTGTACCTGCTTGAATTATTCGTTCTCTGGCTGAAAATATCGAAGTGTAATTGCACGTATAACCAGTGCGCAAACTGCATATCAATATATCTATCCTGCACAAGTATGCCAATAGTTTCAAACAACATATTACAAAAGTATTTATGCTATGTTGTCATGATACGAGGACTTTCTAGTAGATGGCCTCGATGTTTCCTCAAGCTATGAAAATGCACTATAATTTGCTTGTCATCAATGCCTGCAAATCTCTGTCTCTCTCAACATAGTAGATCATCATTAGACACTAAATCCTTCAATGATCTTGCAAAATGCTTGCATTAGATCCCTCGTTAGACACTATATGTTCATCACTAGGAGCATGTAAAATGTTTGCATCAAATCCTTCATTAGCAGTCTGTTCATTAGACACTTCAGGCTCAAGAACAACATGAGCTTGTATGTTTGCACCAGAAACTTGATTAGATACATCAGATTTAGTCAGTTCAGTATTGATTGGGTGAGTTATAAAATAAGTTGAAATTGGTTTCATTTTCTCATAGATTCCCTACATACAAGCAGTTTTACAACACCGTCAGGTTTAACTATTGGCCAGAAATTGAAGAGTTGAATTAGATATAATCAAGGATGTGATGTACCTACTCGTTGAGCATGCTACTCTTGCAAGCTGCGACTGTCCGTTTGCGCAAGCTCGATGCCATGCCCGTGCTGCCGCCGCTGGCTCCCACGCAGGCTATACCCAAGGTTGGATCTTCATCTTCTTGTCCTTTCGTTTGCTTGAAGCCTGACGACCGCCCTCCAACGAGGGCGCGAGGAAGTGTTGTGTCAGTCTGTCCAGCGGCGGCTAGGTTAGGAGCGAACCAGACTGGAGGCTGGATCGAATGAATTAGGATTTTTCTTGCTGTCGATCGATATGGGAGGCGCTCGTTTGGGCCACGAGCCTGCTATAGGGCCTGCCTGGCACTTATGTTTTCGGCCCATCCAAATTGAAACATTTTTCTTCATTTTTTACATTGCCTGCTCGTGCGTTGGGACGAACAAAACTAGCGTGGGCCAACCTGGACGACTCAAACTAGGTGCACACTTTCCAGCCACCTGAGGCGGCCGCCCATACCAGCCCCTATGGTGGCGTCGCCCCTTTTTGCGTGTATGATTGGATAGTGAAAAATATTCCAGTGGCGCTTTTGATTTACCCATAGAATGGTTGAATTGCTTGTTTCTATGAACTAAGTTCACAAATAATGTGAAGGATGCCAGTCTTTTCATCCTATTGTAGATTGCTTAGATCTCGATAAGCCAAAAGTAATCGCATGAAATATACAGTAAAAGCCAGTGTGATGTGTTTGGCTACAACTAGTCTGACTACATGTCCTCATATAACATATCAAGGACGCACCATCTTACCAGATTAACCATTCGACTTACCCATACAGTGTGCGAAGAAACAAGTATTGGGACTGCGTATCCAAGCAATTGATGCCATGGACTCCTTCGTACAACCTTGTAAGCGAAAAAGAAGTTGCAGTGTGCCTGTACAAAGAACTAGAGTAAGTTCAGTTACCTGCTTCTCGGAATTTTAGTTCGCCACTTATTGCAAAATTGTTCAATTACGTTGCTTGGCTTAATTTAGTTTGCTACTAATTACATAATGGCACACCTTGTTAATCGTATTGTAGACCGTGCATATCTATGTGTTTGATACTTACTGTTAAGAATTACCTGTTTGCCTTAACTTAAATATCTACTTGTTTGTTTAACTGCTTTACTGCTGCAATAGCGGGTTACAATGATGTTAATAACTACTTTCCAGCATCCAATTGAAACTCTTAAATTCCTTGTTTGTTTAACTGGTTTGCTGTTATAACTCCCAGTTGAGATGTTTTGCTAATTTCAACTTTTCTGAATCCAATCGGAACTTTAATGGCAAAACAGGTTAGCCCAAGATCAAAGAGCGAGGTCCCCATGGACGTTGCATCATCCCACAGCAGTGGCACCGGCCCAATCGTGCATTATGAATTGCCAACTGCTGATGCTCTAGAGGCTAAACTAGTGGTAGAAAGGGATTTCATCTTCTGCACTTAGAGATGAAGTTGACATGTTGAGGAAGCAAACAGCACAATCACAAGCAGTACTCAAGACAACCATTAAATATTTGGTGGATTTCAAAACGAAGCAAGCTGAGACTGACCAGATTGTTAAGGTCCTGAAGGAAAAAAGGAAATTAAATTCCTACTTGGTAAATCATAGGTGAAATGTTCTTTCCATAGTTGAATAACATTTGTGTTGTCTGTTCATGTAATCAATCAAACCATTTGTTTTAGAGATCATGTAATAATTGTTTTTTTGTTTTTTGGTTCGTAATTTTATTTGAGCACAAGTCTGTATTAATTGATAAGATTCGGAGACATTTCATTTGGATTGCTGTGCCAGACCTACAAATATGTCAATCGGGCTGAATGTGCATTCAACAATAGTAGTAGTATAGATGGACCATAAGTGGCACGCATCGGAAAGGGCCAAGATGCTGGCTAAAAAAGGATGCTGTTGTAGCCAAAAAAAAGTACAGCGGCCTGGCTTATGTATGTTAGTTGATACTATTGATCCATATACTCTATAAGTGTTTATATGTCTGTTAGTTCTGTACATTCTTGGTTGATTGACTCGGTATTTGAATCTTGATACATCGCTTGTGTACATATCTAAATGGGAGTACACATTATGATGCGTGTGACATTTGAGTTGGACATGAAGTGTTCCAAATATTCAAATTCACCTTAAACTGGATTCTAGTTTCTGAATTTGAGTATCGGCATTTGTAAACCATATTCATATATGACAGTGGAATACATCTTTGTCGTCCTTTTGAAGATATATAAAAACACACAGAATGATTTATAAAGATTCATATAGGAATACAAAATGGATTCGAATTTAGTTGCCAGGGTAAACGTGGATGCTTATTGTCCCAAAATTCGAAAGAAGCAGCAAAATGTCCACTCCCACGTCAGCTGCCCGAAGCCAAGTGTTTGGGAGATGGAAATTACTATCTACCCATTAGACGGACAATCCATCGGCCCGATTTCCACTGCTCTAAATAGGGGTAGGTTAGTAACTTCAATTAGACGTGACACGACCGCCTCTAAGCCCATTCCGACACGGTGGGCGTCAAACGTGGGCGGAAAAACTCATTTGATTCAAGCTCGTCCGAAAGACCTCTGTTTCTCCCTCCATTCCCCATTCATACACGGTGGGCGGCAAAACAAACTCGACTCGGCCGAAATCAATGTAGGCAAATATTTTCAATAGGGGCAGGTTTGTAACTTCACTCAGACGTGACACAACCCCTACCTGTCAGCCTCGTTCATACACCATGGGCGCCAACCATGGGCGCCAACCACCCTCTCCTCGCCTGAAATCGCTCTAGGCAAATATTGGCGAGATGCGAGATTACCGTCCTATCCCCAACCGACGAGACATCCAAATTTTAAACGAGGGCTAAGTTCGTAACTTTCCCATATTTCAGACAGGCCCGTCCCAAGAACATGGTTCCCCATACCTCTCTCTCCATTTTCCCATTCACACACCATCCGCGCTAGAACACCCCATCCCCACACCAGCCTCCATCCGCCACCCCATCCATCACCGCCGTCCTCCACCACATCCATCGCCACCGTCCTCCACCATGTCGGAGCACCTACCAAGACCGCGTCGTCCACTGCTAGAGATGGACGTTTCTCATCCACGACGACGGACCAATAGCCTTGCATCGCGTCCTCTTGCTTCATCGGCGCCGTCGTCCTCTTTGTCGGGGCCGCTCACACGACCTTCTCTTCCACCGCAACGGGACTTATCCCCTGATGCACCCGTCTATCGTCGCGGATCTGCTTCAACTCCACCGACAGCCATCGCACCCCCGATGCCTCCACGGCGCCGCAAGAGAGGTGGTACTTCATATCTCCTCAACTTTTTGATCTCAACCAGAAAATAGATCTTAACTTGGTTACTCTTCTTTCTTTTCAGCTCTTAGAATTTAGTTCTTAGTTCGAAGCAAACAATGGATGCTAAATATCATTTTTCTGGTTTGCAGCTTCAAATCTGCCATGGCACAGCCACAATACGGTTTAATTGATCATGCTTAGGGTTTAATTGTACATGTTGGTTTTGTGGTGGTTTCTTTAATAGAAACCGGAGGGGAAACCCTCTTCTGCTAAAAAAATATGCTGAGAGTTTCCCCCTTTTATGATCACTATACAATCAGAATACGTGCTTCGTGTCATAATAACACTACTGCACCCATCAAGCTAAACAAGCTTAGTTGTTCAAATACGAATCTGATATTATTAAAATAGAGTTGTTTAATTGGTCAGCTAAATGTTCCTAAGTTAGTTTCGAAAATGCATGTTCGCCGCTCGGGTGTGTATCTCTACAGGGTGCCCACGGTGGGCCCTCTGTTCTGCTGCACACTTCCAATCTCTACTCGCCCCCAGCCGCCTGCCTCGCTGGCGGCTTGCCGTCCCCGGACGGCATGACTCTAGGAGGAGACGCCGGACTAACAGGAGGCCAGGAGCCGCTCGCCCAACAGCGTCATCGCTGCCCAGGCGCGCCGCCGTGCCTACCTTCCTAGTCCGTTCAGGGCTCAAGCGTGCAGCACCCACCAAGCCAACACGATTTATCCTGAGATACGTCCTCAACACTCAGCAGCCACTCCTCATCACCCATTTTCTAATTGATTCATTACTAATTAGGCAGGACTATCATTAGGGTTTGTTGTGTTCTCGGTGCTACCTACACTTAATGGTTCACATGTATTTCGGTAATCTTTAGTACCTCTAAAGTTCATAGGGTTTTCAAAATTCCGGCCCTCGGAACAGAAACTAGTCATTTTGGATTGTTAGTCGTAGTGACATTGACCCAGATTACTACTGAAAGCCAGGTTTGTTGACAATTTTACTTGTCTTTCTTACTCATTCGATATAATATCCAATTATTCACGTCGATTAGTTGCAAACAATAAGTGCTACACAAACTTCTTCATTCAGATTTTGGACGGTCTCTTACTGCAGTTGCAATTCTGCATACTTGTCCTAGTAAGCTCACAAGTAAATGATTGATTCACTACATCTATGCTTGCCTTGTCATATTTGTCGTCAATATTCTTTTAGGGTGGACCACCCTGTTTCTAAATACCGGAACCGTAGACATGAGTGAATAGTATTTCTCTATATGATCTCTTCCATCATGTGTGGGTAATGAACACTGCATTGTATAGAAAGAAAGTGTCATTTCCAGCTTTTACATAGGTTTCGATCTTTTACATGGAATACAATCTGCCTACTTGCTTTGTGTTGCACTACCAACACTCCACCCTTGAAGCTAAACATTACGCCACTCATAATTGCTTAGTTTATTTGTTCAAATACGAATTTCATATGATTCTAATGTTCCTACTTCAGTTTTGAAATGTGTGCCTGTCTGTTATAGAGACATGAGGGGTTTGTATTTCTGTGTGTGGTCTGGTCAGCACGGTTGGGGAGGTGAACTTTGCATAGGCAGGGGTTTATAGGGAGACACTCTCCGAGTTGAATCCGCAATGCATTCCATAGATAATCTGACTACTTTTTATGTTTTCATGAATCTCAGATTCTGAACAGCATCATAATGATTATGAGCTTGCGCATGAAAAGAATAAAGCAGAACAATGCCATGGCTGTCAAACTTGGCATTAAGGGACTGAAATCAAGTCTGGATGCAATGCAATGCAAACGCTCTCCACCTACAGATTCATGCTCAGAATATGATCCTAATAGTGATTCTGAGCTAGAGGGAGACCTAAGTCAATGTAGCTCCCTAGTGGAGGAGTCAGAGGAAGATGCCCTATCTTATTCACCCATCAAGGTACTTGCTCTAACTTTCCAAGGTTACATTGCTCGCACATATCTTGCAACTAATGCTTTGCATTCCTTCTACTTTGTTGAACTGCCATTAGCTTAGTTTACACATCGTGTATGTGAATACGCCATGCCTATCCATTTTCAGTACATATTCCATCTGTCATCATACCATATTTATCCATTCAAATGTTGTTCTTGTGTATCAGACGTTCAAAAGGAAGAGGGCGATTGCTGATCATGGAGGACCACAAGCAAAGTATTTGGAAAAGGTAGTGGCACCTGATAAATCAAATAGCCCATTAGGTGTAGTTGCAATATCACCTGACCCACAAAATACCCCAACTCTAGCAGACTCTACCCTACTACACTGGTCATTTCTGATGCCTCAACTCAGCAGACCCCAACTGCAGTAAACAGTATGATTATGCCAGTTGACATAGCACCAGCTGTACGATGCAAAACCCCCATTCTACTAAGGAGTACACCAAATCCAGTTGCCAAATCCCTTTTCGAACCAGAGAGAGCCCCAATTGCAGAAAATAGGACCCCTGTTCCATTTCTTCCTGGTTTAGAAGATGAAGCTTATGTTGTTGTCAGGAACTTTGTGAGCATCTTTCCTTCATGGAAAGATTATACCGCAGACACAGAACAATTTCCAGTGTTCCTCTGCAACTTACGCGTAAGTAATGTACTAATGTTATTCATGGTCATTACTGCATATGTTTCTGCTGACGCAAGACACAAGATTTCATTCTTTTAAATAGGCGAGGAGCAAATTGGATTGTGATGACGAGCAAGGGTTGGTTGCGCTTTTCACGCACTCGTTGATGAAGTATCGTTCCTACCTGAGGCAAGCGCACTTCGATGGCAAGCCTCTGAATGAAATTTCTGTAAAGTCTCCGGTGCTACATTTATCCGATGGTGACTGGAATAATCTTGTTACACATTGGTCTCGGCTGTAGCGTAAGGTATTGTCTATGATATCACATCGCAACTTGAACTACATTTCTGCATTTGCCTTAATGTCTCACTTGTACGAAAACTGTTAGCAGAAGAACATTCGTTCTCAAGGGGCCACAGAATCTCGCAACTATATTGCACACTGCGTTGCTCTTGTGAGTACCTCTTGCCCTGTATGACCATACTTACTTTCATAGTTGTTTGATTATGTAGCATCACTGCACATGTTAGCCTCGTAATCGTCCATTTGGTGGACATTATAAGATCCGTATGGACTCTTACATAAATTTAGAATCAACCCAATGCTTTTGAAGAGGTTTAGCTTTGCAGTCCTCTTGTAAGGACAAAATGTGGTTTATCATTGTACTTACATTAACAACTACTTCGTCCGTCCCATATAAGTACGTTTTGTACAGTACACCAGTGTTCAAAACACTCTTGTATTATGGGAAGAGTGATTGGTTCATTTTGGAGCATTCTGCATCTTATCTCCCTCGCCCACCATTTACTAAAAAAGATCAGATCTATATTTAATCTTACCAACAAGTAGAATACACAGACAATGCCAGTGCAGAAGTGTAGCCCATTGCTCTTGTCAGTACATTTTGTCCTGTAATGCTTGTACTTCCAGGGATTGGTAGTTGATTATGTAGCATCAATCTGCATCTTATCTTCATTATCCTCTATCCCTTCCAGTATTATCATATCTATAATTACTCTCTACAAAATGTAGAGTAGATGCAATTCTTATGAAGAAGATTCTATGATGAAATTCTTGAGTTATCCTTCCCTTGACATGGAGAAGGGCATTATAAAGCCGATGTTAACTATTAATGTAAGTCAGTCCTTCTAAAGCCTTTATCCTCAACTGCTATTTAATTTGCTCATACTCCCTATCGTTTACTGCTGTTTAGTTTGATGTTTCTACCAAAATGCATGTTTGTAAGAACCATAAGTTCTAAGTTTTACTTGTAAAACCAAATTCCTTATTCATACCATGCACATTACTTAATACTCCCTATATGTATGCTTGTTTTGTGGATCTATAATCCAGTGTGTGGTGAAGCAGCCCACGTTTGCACCTTGTCATCTCTTGTTTTATCTTACTGATGTAGTTGATGATATGAACAACATGCCATGCACATTATCCAAAATAGATACAATGATTTTCTTTGCCCTTCATCTATGCTTGTTATGTTGACATGGTAATCCAGTAGTGTGGTGAAGCTCCCCGCATTATGAACAATGCCAAATTATGCTATTGATATTTTGAACTTACTCTTTATTTTCTAATTTGAAATTGGATAGAATTGATAGAACAGTTATCATCTTTGTTTATACACGTGCAAAACCTGTCATCTCTCTGCTTTGTTTCAGGGTGATATGCCTGATGGCATGCACAAGTCTGCTGAGGGCTGTGAGACAAACCCAACATATATTGTAGCAAAGAAGGCAAAACATCTTGAAGATAGCGAGACAACCCCAAAGTCTTGTCTTGATGCAGTGTTCAAGTTACTTAAGACTAATAGTCAGACAAGCTCACATAATTCATTGTCTGAATCAGTTCGACTTGTTGAGTCCCAAGTTCTAGCAGAAAGGCATTCTGCAACTCAACTTCGACTTGAAGTCCTATCTCTAAGAAAGATTGCGAAGAACACCAATGAGAACCTCATCGCTAAACAGCTACACCTAGAAGCTATGACCAACATGCTAGGCCGGTCTCACAGCCTTGCTCAGCAGCTTGCGTAGTAGTTCCCCTGCAAGGCTAACCTTTCTTGAACTGTCTTGGAAGTGGTCTCGGTTCAGTATTATTTTGTTACGCTACAATGGTGCCTAGTTTTTGTAATCTGCTTCTTCGTTGCGCTTTATGATCACTGGTGGCGAACTTCGATGCCCAGTGGATGTAATATACCTTAAATCCTTTATTGTATAGTGTAGGTTTATTCTTAGTTACTATGTCATAATTTCTTTATTTTATAGAGTAGGTTTGTTCTTAATTCCTACTAGTTACTGCCATCATTCGCTATCTGAAAAAAATCAGATGTAGTCGACCGGACCGAAACATTCAACTCTAACGGGCCAGGTTTTTAGCGGGCCACAATTGGGCCGGCCTGCGTCTTTCTTGGGCCCGAATGATTGGGGCCTTCACACATTGCGCCAGGCCCAAACTTACACCGGCCTATATTTTAGTTGGGCCTTTTGTCGACCCAGCGCTTAGTTTGGCCCAGGTAGCATTGGGCCATTAACAGGCTAAATATTGTACTGGCCTATTACGGCCGAGATGAAACCACGAGCCTTTAGCAGGCCAAAATGCATGTTGGGTCTCAATTTTCACTGGTCGTCGACGGGCCTTCAGCAGGCCGAAATGTAGACCGGGCCGTTTTTGGCCCAGTTAGCTCACGGGCCGTTACCAGGCCGAAACATATCTCGGGTCTTAGTTGGCCCACTGATATCATGGGCCTTTAAGAGGCCGAAAGCTTAGCACATGCATCAACGGGCCGAATTACGCGATAGGCCTTTAACAGGCCCAAAGTCACATTGGGCTTAACTGTTGCCACCTTTAGCACGGGCCGTTAGTGGGCCCGATGTCCCGTCGGACCATATATGGCCCATGGGCAGCACGGGCCATTCCCAGGCCGAAAGTCACACCGGGCTGAAATGGGCCCATGTCTACATCAGGCCTCTAACAGGCCGAAAGTCACTGGGCTGTAGTTGGGCCCAAATATTCGACGAACAATTAACGGGCCAGATCTGGCTTCGGGCCGCAAATGGGCCCAAATATTGGGCGAACAATTAACGGGTCAGATCTGGCTTCGGGCCGTAAATGGGCCCAAATATTGGGCGAACAATTAACGGGCCAGATCTGGCTTCGGGCCGTAAATGGGCCTTTATTAAGCAGGCCGTTATTGGGCTGGCCCACTAGTACCTGATTAAGTTCTATGGGCCTTTGACTGGGCCAACCTTTTCAACCTATATGGGCCTTTGTTGGGCCCAGCCACGTGTCGACGTATCATAGGCATGTCTCCATTGGACGGGCGACATCTGGCCCACTGACGAGCTGACAGGTGTTCCCTTCAGCCAATCAGAATTTTACACGTGAAAATTTCCCATTGGTCAGGGCTGGTAACGGGTTATCGGATCCAAAATCAGACCCGATAGCTTAACGGCGTTCCGTTACGGTGGATGCCACATGTCGGTCACCCTTGATGAAAGCACTTCTGTGACGCGCGATTTATCGTCATGGAAGTGGACACTTCCATGATGATAATTTTGGTAATGTCATGGAACACTTCTACGACAGCACATGTATGACTATCTTGATTTTGTCATAAAATCATCATGGATGTACATGCATGACAAAAAACAAGACCTAATGTGACAAACATGTATCATCATGGAAGTGTATTTTTTTCTAGTGGGGACTGGTCACTGGAAGCGGAAATGCCCTGAATATTTAGTGGATAAGAAGGATGGCAAAGTGAACAAAGGTATATTTGATATACAGGTTATTGATGTGTACCTTACTAGTATTTATAGTAGCCCCTGGGTATTTGATACTTGTTCGGTTGCTAAAAATTAGTAACTCGAAACAGGAGTTACATAATAAACAGAGACTAGTTAAGGGTGAAGTGATGATGTGTGTTGGAAGTGGTTCCATGATTGATATGATCATCATCGTACACTCCCTATACTTTCGGGATTAGTGTTAAACCGAAATAAATGTTATTTGGCATTTGCTTTGAGCATGAATATGAGTTGATCAAGTTTATTGCAATACGGTTATTCATTTAAAATCATAGAATAATTGTTGTTCTGTTTACATGAATAAAACCTTCTATGGTTATACACCCAATGAAATTGGTTTGTTGGATCTCGATCGTAGTGATACATATATTCATAATATTGAAGACAAAAGATTCAAAGTTAATAATGATAGTGCAACTTATTTGTGGCACTGCTGTTTGGGTCATATTGGTATAAAGCGCATGAAAAAACTCCATGCTGATGGGCTTTTGGAATCACTTGATTATGAATCGGTTGATGCTTGCGAACCATGCCTCATGGGAAAGATGACTAAGACTCTGTTCTCCGGAACAATGGAGCAAGCAACAAACTTGTTGGAAATAATACATACTGATGTATGCAGTCCAATGAGTGTTGAGGCTCGCGGCAGGTATCTTTATTTTCTGACCTTCACAGATGATTTGAGCAGATATGGGTATATATACTTGATGAAACATAAGTCTGAAACATTTGAAAAGTTCAAAGAATTTCAGAGTGAAGTGGAAAATCATCGTAACAAGAAAATAAAGTTTCTATGATCTGATCACAGAGGCGAATATTTGAGTTACGAGTTTGGCCTTCAATTAAAACAATGTGGAATAGTTTCAAAAACTCATGCCACCTGGAACAGCACAGTGTAATGGTGTATCCAAACGTCATAACCGTACTTTATTTGATATAGTGCAATCTATGATGTCTCTTACCAATTTACCACTATCGTTTTGGGGTTATGCATTAGAGACAGCTGGATTCACATTAAAAAGGGCACCATCTAAATCCGTTGAGACAACACCATATGAACTGTGGTTTAGCAAGAAACATAAGCTATCATTTCTTAAAGTTTGGGGTTGTGATGCTTATGTGCATCTTCATAGGATACCCAAAAGGAACTGTTGGGTACACCTTCTATCACAGATCCAAAGGCAAGATATTTGTTGCTGAGAATGGATCCTTTCTAGAGAAGGAGTTTCTCTCGAAAGAAGTGAGTGGGAGGAAAGTAGAACTTGATGAGGTAACTGTACCTGCTCCCTTATTGGAAAGTAGTTCATCACAGAAATCTATTTCTGTGACTCGTACACCAATTAGTGAGGAAGCTAATGATGATGATCATGTAACTTCAGATCAAGTTACTACCGAACCTTGTAGGTCAACCAGAGTGAGATCCGCACCAGAGTGGTACGGTAATCCTGTTCTGGAGGTCATGTTAATTGACCATGACGAACCTACGAACTATGAGGAAGCGATGATGAGCCCAGATTCCGCAAAATGGCTTGAGGCCATGAATTCTGAGATGGGATCCATGTATGAGAACAAAGTGTGGACTTTGGTTGACTTGCTCGATGATCGCCAAGCCATAGAAAATAAATGGATCTTCAAGAGGAAGACGGATGCTGATAGTAGTGTTACTATCTACAAAGCTAGACTTGTCGAAAAAGGTTTTGACAAAGTTCAAGGTGTTGTCTATGATGACATTTTATCACTCGTAGCGATGCTTAAGTCTGTCGGAATCATGTTAGCAAATTTCCACATTTTATGAAATCTGGCAAATGGATGTCAAAACTACATTCCTTAATGGATTTATTAAAGAAGAGTTGTATATGATACAACCAGAAGGTTTTGTCGATCCTAAAGGTGCTAACAAAATGTGCAAGCTCCAGCGATCCATCTATGGACTAGTGCAAGCATCTCAGAGTTGGAATATACACTTTGATGAGTTGATCAAAGCATATAGTTTTATACAGACTTGTGGTGAAGCTTGTATTTACAAGAAAGTGAGTGGGAGCACTACAGCATTTCTGATAAATATATGTGAATGACATATTGTTGATCGGAAATAATGTAGAATTTTCTGGAAAGCATAAAGGAGTATTTGAAAGGAGTTTTTCAAATAAAGACCTCAGTGAAGCTACTTACATATTGAGCATCAAGATCTATAGAGATAGATCAATACGCTTGATAAGTTTTTTTAATGAGTAGATACCTTGACAAGATTTTGAAGTAGTTCAAAATAGAATAGTCAAAGAAAGAGTTCTTACCTGTGTTACAAGGTATGAAATTGAGTAAGACTCAAAGCCCGACCACGGCAGAAGATAGAAAGAGAATGAAAGTCATTCCCTATGCCTTAGCCATAGTTTCTATAAAGTATGCCATGCTGTGTACCAGATCTATTACACACTGTGTTTAGCAAGGGAGTACAATAGTGATCTAGGAGTAGATCACTGGACAACGGTCAAAATTATCCTTAGTGGAATAAGGATATGTTTCTCGATTATGGAGGTGACAAAAGGTTCGTCGTAAAGGGTTACGTTGATGAAAATTTTGACACTAATCCATATGACTCTAAGTCTCAATCTGGATACATTTTGAAAGTGGGAGAAATTAGCTAGAGTAGCTCCATGTAGAGCATTGTTGACACAGAAATTTGCAAAATACATATGGATCTGAATGTGGCAGACCCGTAGACTAAACTTCTCTCACAAGCAAAACATGATCACACCTTAGTACTCCAAGCAAAACATGATCACACCTTAGTACTCTTTGGGTGTTAATCACATAGGGATGTGAACTAGATTGTTGACTCTAGTAAACCCTTTGGGTGTTGGTCACATGACGATGTGAACTATGGGTGTTAATCACATAGTGATGTGAACTATTGGTGTTAAATCACATGGCGATTTGAACTAGATTATTGACTCTAGTGCAAGTGGGAGACTGAAGGAAATATGCCCTAGAGGCAATAATAAAGTTATTATTTATTTCCTTATATCATGATAAATATTTATTATTCATGCTAGAATTGTATTAACCGGAAACATGATCCATGTGTGAATACATAGACAAAAAGAGTGTCACTAGTATGCCTCTACTTGACTAGCTCATTGATCAAAGATGGTTATGTTTCCTAGCCATAGACATGAGTTGTCATTTGATTAACGGGATCACATCATTAGGAGAATGACATGATTGAATTGACCTATTCCGTTAGCTTAGCACTTGATCGTTTAGTTTGTTGCTATTGCTTTCTTCATGACTTATACATGTTCCTATGACTATGAGATTATGCAACTCCCGTTTACCGGAGGAACACTTTGTGTGCTACCAAACGTCACAACGTAACTGGATGATTATAAAGGAGCTCTATAGGTGTCTCCGAAGGTATTTGTTGGGTTGGCGTATTTCGAGATTAGGATTTGTCACTCCGATTGTCGGGGAGGTATCTCTGGGCCCACTCGGTAATGCAGATCAATTAAAGCATTGCAACTAATGAGTTAGTTGCGGGATGATGCATTACGGAACGAGTAAAGAGACCTGCCGGTAACGAGATTGAACTAGGTATTGAGACACCGATGATCGAATCTCGGGCAAGTAACATACCGATGACAAAGGGAACAACATATCTTGTTATGCGGTCTGACCGATAAAGATCTTCGTAGAATATGTGGGAGCCAATATGAGGATCCAGGTTCCGCTATTGGTTATTGACCGGAGACGTGTCTCGGTCATGTCTACATAGTTCTCGAACCCGTAGGGTCTGCATGCTTAAAGTTTCGATGACAGTTATATTATGAGTTTATGAGTTTTGATGTACCGAAGGTTGTTCGGAGTCCCGGATGTGATCACGGACATGACAAGGAGTCTCAAATGGTCGAGACATGAAGATTGATATATTGGAAGCCTATATTTGGATATCGGAAATGTTCCGGGTGAAATCGGGATTTTACCGGAGTACCGAGGGGTTACCGAACCCCCCCCCCCCCCCGGGGGGGTCTTAATGGGCCATAGTGGGCCTTAGTGGAGAAGAGGAGAGGCGGCTAGGGCAGGGCCGCGTGCCCCTTCCCCTCTAGTACGAACAGGACAAGGAGAGGGGGACGGCTACCCCCTTTCTTTCCTCTCTCCCTCCTCTTTCCCCCCTTCTCCTAATCCAACAATGAAGGGAGGGAGTCCTACTCGCGGTGGGAGTAGGACTCCTCCTGGTGCGCTATGATATATTATTTTTGATTGCTCCATGCTATATTATCTACTGTTTTGGACATTATTGGGCTTTATTTTCAACTTTTATATTATCTTTGGGACTAACCTATTAACCGAAGGCCCATCCCAGAATAGCTGTTTTTTGCCTATTTTAGGTTTCGAAGAAAAGGAATATCAAATGGAGTCCAAACGGAATGAAACCTTCGGGAACGTGATTTTCTCACCGAACATGATCCAGGAGATTTGGACCCTACATCAAGAAACAAAGGAGGAGGCCACGAGGTAGGGGCGCGCCTACCCCCCCCCCAGGCGCGCCCTCCACCCCCGTGGGCCCCCTGTTGCTCCACCGATGCACTTCTTCCTCCTATATATACCTACGTACCCCCAAACAATCAGATACGGAGCCAAAACCCTAATTCCACCATCGTAACTTCCTGTATCCATGAGATCCCATCTTGGGGCCTGTTTCGGAGCTCCGCCAGAGGGGGTATCCATCAAGGAGGGCTTCTACATCAACATCATAGCCTCTCCAATGAAGTGTGAGTAGTTTACCTCAGACCTTCGGGTCCATAGTTATTAGCTAGATGGCTTCTTCTCTCTTTTTGGATCTCAATACAATGTTCTCCCCCTCTCTTGTGGAGAACTATTCGATGTAATCTTCTTTTTGCGGTGTGTTTGTTGAGATCGAGGAATTGTGGGTTTATGATCAAGTCTATCTATGAACAATATTTGAATCTTCTCTGAATTCTTTTATGTATGATTGGTTATCTTTGCAAGTCTATTCGAATTATCAGTTTGGTTTGGCCTACTAGATTGATCTTTCTTGCAACGGGAGAAGTGCTTAGCTTTGGGTTCAATCTTGCGTGTCCTTTCCCAGTGACAATAGGGGCACCAAGGCACGTATTGTATTGTTGCCATCGAGGATAACAAGATGGTTTTTTATCATATTGCATGAGTTTATCCTTGTACATCATGTCATCTTGCTTAAGGTGTTACTCTGTCTTCATTAACATAATACTCTAGATGCATGCTGGATAGCGATTGATGAGTGGAGTAATTGTAGTAGATGCAGGCAGGAGTCGGTCTACTTGTCTCGGACATGATGCCTATATACATGATCATACCTAGATATTCTCATAACTATGCTCAATTTTGTCAATCGCTCAACAGTAATTCGTTCACCCATCGTAGAATACTTATGCTCTTGAGAGAAGCCACTAGTGAAACCTATGCCCCCCGGGTCTATCTTCATCATATTAATCTTCCAATACTTAATTATTTACTTTGCCTTTATTTTACTTTGCATCTTTATCATAAAAATACCAAAAATATTATCTTATCATATCTATTGGTTGCGAGGAGTTATTTGCATTGTGCAGGTGCTAGGGGACGCACATGCAACCTCCTACTGGATTGATATCTTGGTTCCCAAAAACCGAGGGAAATACTTACGCTACTTTGCTGCATCATCCCTTCCTCTTCGAGGAAATCCAACGCAGTGCTCAAGAGGTAGCATGCACCTCCCCCCTTGCTCCTTTATATACGAGGGCAGGGGGCACCCCAAAGACACAACAATTGATTTGATCTTTTAGCCGTGTGCGGTGCCCCCCTCCACCATAGTCCACCTCGATAATACTGTAGCGGTGCTTAGGCGAACCCTTGTGTCGGTAGAACATCATTATCGTCACCACGCTGTCGTGTTGACGAAACTCTCCCTCAACACTCGGCTGGATCGGAGTTCGAGGGACGTCATCGGGCTGAACGTGTGCTGAACTCGGAGGTGCCGTGCATTTGGTACTTGATCGGTCGAATCGTGAAGACGTACGACTATATCAACCGCGTTGTGCTAATGCTTCCGCTTTCGGCCTACGAGGGTATGTGGACAACACTCTCCCCTCTCGTTGCTATGCATCACCATGATCTTGCGTGTGCGTAGGACATTTTTTGAAATTACTACGTTCCCCAACATGCTTATCTCAAGCTCAAGATGCCCGGTCCACGCGGCGTCATAACGATCAATGGAAATACGGAACGCTCCCTCCGTACAAAAGAGAACACAGCTGCCTTAGCAACAGAAGTACAGAGAGGCCTTCTCAAGAAGAACCTTAATTCGGTTGTCGAGCCCATGGACACCGTTAAGAGGGTCCGAACTACTCTGCAGCAGGAGAGCTCGGCTCGTCAGGAGCTCGACTAGCAATCCGGCCTCCGTCTCAGTCCTGACCAGGTGGTGGCATTCATGCCGCGTGTACATAACTACGCACTCAAAATCCCATGGGCATCGACGGAGGCATAGCTAGCTCGTGGTCCATAGTACGACTCAACCAACATCGAATACACACATACTTTCACTTTTACTTGTTTCCTTTTCAGGTCTCAATCCCACATGCCCCATTTGGTGGTCTGGTCATCGGTCCTCTTGAAGGATAAACACACCAAGACGGCGAGAAACGCAGACATATGAGGGACTTCTTAGGTGACTCTGCTAACGATAACTCTACCTATTTTTAAGGACCCACATGCAGCTCTCCCTTGGTTTTGGGATATCAAATAGCATGCTGCTTATCGCACTACCTGTATCAATGCGCCTTGACGTACTAATTAAATTACAATGAGAATAGTTTGCGGCTGGAGCTTTAGGACCCCAGCTTTTTACCTTTGCACCTTTTCTGTTTTCTTTTCTTTTTTCTCTCAGCTCCCCTGTGGATAACCCTATCAGGTGGCAGTTGTACACTTTGGTACGTTTGATGTTTGCCACGGGCTTCATAGCACCCCACACTACGGCAACAAAAGTCCGAACACTTTTTATAAGTATAGTTCGGCACCCCGAATTTAGCATTATATGCATTGGCCCCGAATCATGTCTTTGGTCAATAGTTTGGTTGCTCGGCTCCTGTGCTTGCTACCTTACGTTCCACTATATCGGCTAAGGTAGTACAGGAAGAACTACTGTGATTGTGCCTTGGTTTACCCAAAGGAGCACCTCAATAAAGAAAGCCGAAAACTGACTGTCATCATGTGACGAGAGCTGGTCAGCTGTTCGGAGGTTGCAAATCGTTGGAGGTTTCTTCTGCGTTATGCAAAGGTTTGGTACTTCCCGATCAGACGCTTATAGCACTCTAGTTCGGATACTAGGAGTTGCGCCCATGTTTTTATTATAAAACTCCTATAGCTAAGTGAGGGCGTTCAAGCCGCATAGTCTGGTTGCCTGGTTCGTTGCGCTAAACAACTCCTTTAAGGACCATATAATTGGATCAAGATTGTTTAGATTCCATCCCGAACACCCCCGTACTACCTACGTGGGGGTAGAAGCCGATGACTGGCCAACCCTAAGATTTTATACAACACGGCCGCAAAGGAGGAAAAATTTAAAACATAACAAGCATTATATTGCACAACATCATTGTTTCATGTTACAAGAGAGGATAATACAAATGTTTTCATGGGAATATAACATCCTTCGCACATTGCTCCGCCACAAGGCGGGATCCCCCCCAGGACACCATCAAAATATAACTCGGGTCGGCGGTGCTCCTTGCCCTCAGGCGGCCCCTCGATCATCAGCTTCTTGGCATCCATCTTCGGCCAGTGCATCTTGACATGGGCAAAGGCCATCCATGCACCTTCAATACAGACCGACCGCTTTATGACCTCAAGTCGTGGGCAGGCACTAACAAGCTGCTTCACAAGTCCGAAGTAGCTGCTGGGTATCGGCGCGGCAGGCCATAGACGGACTATCAGGTCCTTCATGGCTAGCTCGGCCGCCTTGTGCAGCTCAACCAGCTGTTTCAGCTGGTCGCCAAAGGGGACCGGATGTTTCGGTCCAAGATATTGAGACTAGAACAGCTTCTCCATAGAACTCCCTTCTTCGGCTCGATAGAACTCAGTAGCATCTGATACGCTGCGTGGCAAATCCGTAAACGCCCCTAGAGAGCTCCAAATTCAGCTAAGTAAAAGGAGCGTTTCCTTCACAGACTTGCTTTGCATAATGAAAGCCTTACCCGCCGCGATCTTCTTGGCCGCCTGGATTTCCTGAAGGGCGCTCTGGGCCTCGGCTCGAGCCTCTTGTGCACTCTGGCAGGCCCTCGCAAGTTCAGACGCTTGCGTCTTAGAATCACGCTCCAAGGATTCGTACTTCCTGACGGCGTCATGGAGCTCTTGCTGTACATCACTAACCCGGGCCTCGTGTTTCTCGCGCGCGGCACACTCCTTGGCCGCTTTGTCCTCGGCCTCGGCTAATGCCTTCTTGAGGGCCGCCACCTCGGTCGTGGCCCCTAATAAAATTCATGACACTTTAGCCAGCACAAAACATTCATCCTTCCTAAATATACGTGCAGGTCACTGCATACCTTGGCTGTCCTCCAGCTGCTTCTTCATGAGGCCGAGCTCTTCTTCGGCCCGCTCCAGGCTCTGCTTCAGACCTCCGCAGTATGAGCGGCTGCAGCCAGCAGCGACGCCTGCTTATTCACATAGACATCTTATGTTAGACTCCTGCGATAATCATTTTGATCCTCTTTTCGGCTTTTTTCTGAACACCGAACAGAGCATCAGGGGCTACTGTCTACACTGTGATATCCTTTCTACAATTACATTACTTACCTCAAAGCCTGTTAAAAGGCTAGCGAAGGCTTCGGTCAGTCCGCTTTTGGCAGACTGAACCTTCTCGATCACCGTACCCATAAGGACACGGTGTTCATCCACAATGGAAGCGCCTCACAGCGCTTCCAGTAGATTATCCGGTGCCTCTGGTTGGACAGAGGTCACCGGCGGAACAGTCACACCTCCTCCTTTCGGGGAAGGCCGTTCGCTGGACTCCAGAGCCGTGTAGGTCTCCGTAATGGTATCCGCCTGGGGGGCGAATGGAATTTGGCCCCCATCACCAGTCCCCACTGTGGCACCCTGATCCTCATGGAGCAGGGGGCCTTAGCACGTCAGCCCAGGATAACAGCTAACACACGACAGGTCCATAATACAGCATTCCAGGTACTAGGATATTCATCAAATACATGTATAGAAGATTACATCATTGATGCATACAATTATCTGGCATAGCCCTAAGGCTATTTAAATGATAGTAGAAATCTATTTAAATGGTGGCAGAAGTCTTGGTTTGGCAGCATAACAACTCTGGCTGGGCTCCACAACTCACAGGACTGGCAAGGTTACGACCTAGTACGACGGGTCAAGAGAACACTTTGGGTATGACCTACAAAACTGGCATGACACGCCAGGTCAGTACATTGAATGCACTTGCAAGACAACCAAATACATAGCATCCAAACAAGTAGAAGACAAAGCAGGAACCAAGTGCATGCAACAACCTATCTCATATCAATTACTAACCATGGCATGATAAAGATCAACTAAGCATGAACATCATAGCATCTACTAACATGTTAATCACATGGCATATCAAAACATGCTTCCAACATGGCGACAGCAAAACATAGCATATTATCTCAATCATGGCATAATCAATCCAAGCATGGCATGGCCTCATGAAACTATGCTGAAAATAAACTACCGACCATATTCAATGCAGACATAACATGTTAACTTTATGCAACCATCTTCTGTTCTGCCATGGTTCTTTAAATGCAAATAACCACATATTACTCATGCAATGCAACCAAACTTGTGCACTGAGTCCCTCGGACTCTCTTACCAACGGGTTGCCTCGCAACCGAACGATGATCTTTCCGGCGATCACAACCATGACCAACACTTGGTCTCTAGCACTCACGGAGACCTCGTCTTGTGATCATATCAAAACATCACCGTGACTTCTCACGACTATCTCATAGTCCAAGTCACCATATTCACCACATTCATTTACATAATTATTTCAGGTTTATCCTCCATTTAGACCAAGACCCAATAGTGTGACGTACTACGAACTGTGTTGCTATCGATAGACTTTATAAACACTCTACAGAGGTAGCGCACTATACCCACATCACAGAACCCATGGCCTCGTCATCCCATTCGGGTGGACCAACGGCAATCCGACGAAACCGACATACTGCCATGACACTCTCCTGGCCACTCCGACTCACTCCCCGCTGGGCTACTCCTGGGTGGCCCCGTGTCTACAAAAGACACCAACGGCCACCGTCGTGGCCAAACATAAACGTCCCAAACGGGGACCTGAGCTCAAAACCAAACCCGGGCACACAAGGCTTATGTCTGCCTACCTGATCAGGGTAGCACGCGCCCATAACCTTCCCTCTTTGGAGGCACCGGCGAGAGGCATGACAATAGATCGCATTAAGGCCTTCCCATAAAGGCAAAATGTGGGTGCACTGAAAAAGTTCGATTTGGTGGCACTATGACTCGATCCCATCGATGACGGAGGAGGTTTGTTATTATTAAGTCATTTTATTACCTTCTCCACCACCATGAACATGGATGCAAAAAATGAACATGCATCATACAAATGCTTTACTAAAATACCAAACTTCTCAGGTGAACAACTATAGCATAAAGAATATGACAATACCAAGTACTAGCATATCAACGGTGCAATACAATTATCATAGCAACCATAATAGCCACTAAGAATCCAAAGGCACATGTCATCCACATAATCATCCAAATATAAGTCCTAGAACTCCAAGCAATATCGATAATAACATTCTAATTAGCATGGCAAAAGAATCATGAAAACATAAGCATGCATGATAATCGTATCAGAATAACTACAAACAAAAACGATAAGGAACAACTCTAACTACAGACACACGAGGTGCAAGCAAAGTCAACATGCACGCTCGAGGATCATGATAAGAGGTTGGCTTGCCTCGGGTCGACAAATACTCCGGGAAAAAGTGCGGAACGATCGCGGGAAGATTTACCGAAAACAGTTCTCTCTCGGAGGGGGCTGTTTACAGGAAAAGGCAAAATAGGCATTTTCATAATGTGCAAACATCAAGAAAATGGTCCCATCAAAAAGGGCTCGACGAACAGAGAAATTGAGCGTTGGGATCACCTCATTCGGAGTTACGGGTAAAAAGATACGGACGTTTAAAGCTCAGGGACTAGTCTACAAACAGGTCCCTGGTAGTTTAAATAGAACGTGTCTTTTCTGAGAATACGTTTTCCAGAGAGGAAAGCGTATTTCCGGCCAAAGAAGAGGAAGAATATGCTTTCGCTGATTGAAAGCGCATTTTCCAAGAATACGCTTTCGCATGGGGAAAGCGGCTTCGCGGCGGGATCGCCGCCACTTATCCGATGTTGCGCTGGGCCAGGCCCTTCGATCCCTGAAAGGTGGGGTCGCGTGAGGTGGGGCCCGCCTGGCCCTGGCGTCTTCATCCTCCCGCTCGGGATCGAGCGAGGCCGAGGGAGGCATCCGCCCCGACGGCGATCACCGGCGATTCCGGCCACCACTCGCGGCATGCGACCTTCCGAAATGAGCAGGACGGAGAGGCGCATCTCGGGGTGGTGGTTACTGCCGCCGGCGAGCTTCGCAGCGTCTGCAGTAGGGCTTGCAGCGGAGCAGGGCTTCGGCCGCTGGTGGATCGGTTGCTTCGGTGGTGGGGATGAGGGGCTGAGGCTGCAGGAGACTCGCCGGAGCATGGGGGATGAAGTGGTGGTGAAGGAACGACGAGGGGAGCTCGGGATCACCGGAATCAGGCGAGACCCGAGGCGGTGGCCATGGCGATGGGAAGGGGGTCGGAGAGGGCTCCGGGAAGAATGAGTGCCCGGGAAGGCGTAGAGGAGGGTGAGTGTCGGTGTCAAAACCGGCGGATCTTGGGTAGGGGGTCCCGAACTGTGCGTCTAAGGCGGATGGTAATAGGAGGCAGGGGACACAATGTTTTACCCAGGTTCGGGCCCTCTTGATGGAGGTAAAACCCTACATCCTACTTGATTAATATTGATGATATGGGTAGTACAAGAGTAGATCTACCACGAGATCAGAGAGGCCAAACCCTAGAAGCTAGCCTATGGTATGATTGTATGTTGTCCTACGGACTAAAACCCTCCGGTTTATATAGACACCGGAGAGGGTGAGGGTTACACAAGGTCGGTTACAAAGGAGGAGATACACATATCCGTATTGCCTAGCTTGCCTTCCACGCCAAGTAGAGTCCCATCCGAACACGAGATGAAGTCTTCAATCCTGTATCTTCATAGTCTAACAGTCCGGCCAATGGAGATAGTCCGGCTGTCCGGAGACCCCCCAATCCAGGACTCCCACAGTTGCCCCTGAACCAGGCTTTCAATGATGATGAGTCCGGCGCGCAGTATTGTCTTCGGCATTGCAAGGCGTGTTCCTCCTTCGAATACACCACGGAAGAATTTGAATATATAAGGATAGTGTCCGACCCTGCAAAATAAGTTTCACATACCACCGTAGAGAGAATAATATTTCCACAAATCCAATTTGCTGACTCGTTTTGGCAACACGACATTATGTCACGGCCCGGTGATTATTCGAACTGTTTCCTTTAACTAGCCCCGCACATAACGCGAGGCAGTTTTTTGACACGTCTTGTCAAAGCAGAGATCGTGTCCCCTTATCACGGGATTCTCATCAATACAGGTGTGGGTAAACCAACCGTGCCATTGATTACGGCGCTTGGGGGACAAGCGAGTTTTACCAGGCTAGTGGGGACGCATAGTTTCGTCCGCCCATATAAAGGGATAAGGATTTACCTTTTCATCCATGCCTTCTTCCTCCTTTGCCCATCCACCTTCGCACACTCGAGCTCCAGCGCCCAAGTCCGCATTTCCCACCTCGACCTTCTCCAACCATGTCTGGAGCGGGAGGCAGGTGGATGGTCTCCTCCGTCATGGAGGGACACGTCAAGAAGCTGAGGAGAGCCGGATACTTGCCCGACGACATCGCGCACTGCCCCCAGAGGAGGGGCAGCTCATCCCCACCCCCAGGCCCCATGAGAGGGTAGTGTTCCTTACCCATTTCCTTCGCGGACTGGGATTTCCTCTCCACCCATTTGTCCGGGGGCTCATGTTCTACTACGGCCTGGATTTCCACGATCTGGCCCCAAACTTCATCCTCAACATCTCGGCGTTTATCGTCGTGTGCGAGGCCTTCCTCCGCATCAAGCCCCACTTCGACTTATGGCTAAAGACTTTCAATGTCAAGCCGAAGGTAGTGAGCGGCCGCCAGGCGGAGTGCGGAGGCGCCATGGTGGGCAAGATGCCCAACGTCACATGGCTCGAGGGCTCCTTCGTGGAGACCATAAAGGGGTGGCAATCGGGGTGGTTCTACATCACCAAGCCGCGTGACCCTACATGGGTAGCGGCCCCCGAGTTCCGATCTGGCTTCCCCACACGACTCACCTCCTGGCAAGAGAAGGGCCTGTCCTGGGGTAGTTCGGGAGAGCTGACCGGACTCCAAACATGTATTCAAAACATGGTGAACAAGAAGCTCAAACTCGTCAACGTAGTCCAGGTCATGCTCCACCGCCGGATCCTCCTATGCTAACAACGGGCCTTCAACTTGTGGGAGTTCGACCCGGCGCAGCACCGAACTCTGAACAGGCTCTTCGACACAACTCACGAAGATGCCTGGAGGGTGCTATTCAAGAGCGCCGAGGTCCCCCCTCCCACTACTGAGGATCGCGGATTCAGCACGAAGCGCCAAGCCAGCACGGTAAGCTGCTTTACCTCTTATAGGATACTTGTTTTTCATAGCTTGACTCCATGCGGGATCTAAACTCCCGTACCTTTGACAGGACTGGCAGGAGACGGCCGGACAGATCGACTGTCCGGCTCCTTTGCCCGAAGGCCTAGCAGACGCTCTTTTGGCGAAGATGCTGACTCCGGCTCCTTATACGGTGCCGGAGAAGACCAAGAAGGCCAAGGGAACCCGAAAGAGTTCCCGACGCCAGGCGTCATCAGACTCACCGTCCGAGTACTCTACGGCGCAATCCTCCCCCGAAGACGAGGAGGCAGAAGAAGATGCTCCCCCTCCAAACAAGGGAGACAAGAAAAGGAAGGCCGCCCCAACTGGGAGGCCGAAGGGTCCAAGAAGGGGAGGACTCTCCTTCCGGACATCTCTACCACCGCCGCCGACGGCAAAGACGAGTGGCTGCCCAGGGCCAAGCCCCTGGGGAAGTCGTAAGTATTTGGATACCAGAGTAACTCATAGTATTCCTTTGTCACACTACTTCACCTAACGCTGAAATATGATTATGCAGGCCGCCCCGAGCCCGTATCGATGTATCATCGGACGGCTCCCTGGGCTCGTCGGATATGGATAGGGATCCAGTTCCGACCTCCACCTCCCCTCATCCTGCGGACGATGCTGAGGTGTTGTCTCAAGAGGCACCCGGTCAAGGGGAGACGGTCCCGGAGGCGCCTCAAAGCGGCCTCCCGGACTCCGGGAGCAGAGGGGACCAGGCCCCTGAGGGCTCCGAGTACGGCCCTCAGTCGGGCACCGTGCCGGAACCTCCAGTGGTTCCGGACTCGGGCAGGCGCCCCCCTTCTAAGAGGGGCAAGACGCCTGCACCGGTGACCTTTGTCCATCCAGAGGCGCCAGACAATCTGCTGGAAGCGCTTCGCAGCGCTTCCATCAATGAGGAGCACCGCACTGTTATGAGTGCGGTGATCCAGAAGGTTCAGTCCGCCAAGAGCGGATTGACTGAAGCCTGTGCCAGCCTCCTAACAGGCTTTGAGGTAAGTATTTAAAATATAGGAAAAAATATTACCACATAGACAGTAGCCCCTAATGCTCTGTTCGGTGTTCATAAAGAAAAGCCGAACAGAGGATCAAACAATATCGCAGGAGTCTAATATAAGTATGTCAATATGCATATGCAGGCTTCACTGCTGGCGTCCGCCGCACTGACTGCGGAGGTCGCCGTACTGAAGCAGGACCTTAAAGGGTCCCACGACGAGCTCGGCCTTGCCAAGAGGCAGCTCGAGGAGAACAAAGGTAAGTAGTACCTAGTCTATGGATATGTATAAAAAGGAATGCGATTGCAAAATGACAGGATCATCATGAATTTGCCAGGGGCCACGACCGAAGTGGCGACCCTAAAGCAAGCGCTATCCAAGGCCAAAGACAAAGCGGCCAAGGAGCGCACCGAGCGAGAAAAGCAAGAGGCTCGGGTGGGCGAGGTGCAGCAAGAGCTCCAGGATCTCGTGAAGAAGAACGAGGCGTTGGAGCTTGACTCGAAGACGCGAGAGTCTGAGCTTGCCACGGCCCTCGAGAGCGCAAAAAGTGCCAAGGCCGAAGCCCAAAAGGCCCTCCAGGAGATCGACGTAATGAAGAAGATAGCGGCGGGTAAGGCATTCTATATGTAAAGCAAGCATGCAAAAGTAAATTACCGATTACTTATCCAAATTCGGAGCTCTCCAGGAGCATTCGCAGATTTGCACCGCAGCATGTCGGATTCCGCACAGTTTTACCAGGCCGAGGAGGGAAGCTCAAGGAGAAGCTGTTCTGGTCTCAGTATACTGGGACCGAACACCCGATGCCTCTGAGCGACCAGCTAAAGCAGCTGGTCGAACTACACAAGGCAGCCGAACAGGCCATGCAAGGCTTTATAGTTCGGCTGTGGCCTGGCGACGCCCTTCCGAGCAGCTACTTCGGCCTGGTGAGGCGGCTTGTGGATGCGTGCCCACGGCTGGAGGTCGTCAAGCGGTCCGTCTGCATCGAAGGTGAACGCCAGGCTTTCGCCCGTGTGAAGGTGCAGTGGGCCTAGCTAGACGCCGTGAAGCTGATCAAGGAAGGACCGCCGCAGGGCAAGGAGCATCGCACCCCCGAAATTTATTATGAGGGTGTACTGAAGGGTGCCCGTCTTGTGGCGGACGAATGTTCAAAGGATGTAATATTTGAGTAAATTTGCTCGTGTGATCCTGTAAGATGAAAACTTGTTTCATATGCGCTATGCAACGCTTGTGTGAACTTAAAATATTACCTTCTATTTGCCTGTTTATCCAATCTGAGAGATGGCTAGTCCTCGGCTTCTGCCCCCATGCCATGAGTGCTGGGGTGTTCGGGATAAACCTGAGCACTATTGTTCCCATGTTTGGGTCCTTCGAGGGAGGTGCTCAGCACAATGAACCAGGCAACCGGACTAATAATGCTTTATCACTCTCACTTAGCCATAGAATTCTATAATTTTAAATTCCGGCAAAGCCCCTGGTATTCGGAAGGCCGAATTCGGGGCGCGATACACGCCTTTAAGCCAGACAGGGCCGTCCCCTTGCTCTAAGCGGCATAAGTCTTTAGGGACTCGAAACCTCGCCGAATAGCGACCAGTCTCTCGCCTTATCATGACAGTCAATTTTAGCTTTCTCTACTAAGGTGCTTAGCCTAGTAGAACCGGGGCACAATCGCAGTAGTTCTCCTAGCGCTACCTTAGCCGATAGAGCGGAACGTAAGGTACCAAAACATAGGAGCCGGACAAACCCAACATTTGACCAAAGACATGATTTGGAGCTGATGCATATAATGCTATAAGTTCGGGGTGCCGCACTTGTGAAAGTGTTCGGACTTTTCACACCATATTGTGGGGTACGTAAGCCCCTGGTGTATTGGCCGTACCAAAGTGTACGGTTGCAGGGCGTCGTTAATGAACACATATATATAACAAGAATGCAATAATAGTCGTAATGTTATGCATTGTTTATTCAAAAAGGTGCGTTAAAGCAGAATGATACAGATAGTGCGATAAGCAAAAAGTAGGACTATATCCCCTCCAAGGGCAAGCTGAGGGATAGTATTAAATCAAATATTTCGCTCGTTACTGTAATCCACCTAGGAATTCCATGGTGTGATGTAGCTTTCTGCCTCCTTGGTTGCTGCATCATGTGTTCGGCAATAGTGCTGCCGGACAGGGTTTCCAGAGATTGAGGTCCTGAAAAAGGGAAAAATAACCAAACGGGAAGCCCCTAGTGCGGTTTAAGCCGCGTCTTGGGGCGTGCCGCAGTTGTGCCCCCCTCCCCGCCTGTGCCCATGGATTTTTAATGCGTAATTATGTACGCGTGGCACGAGTTTCGCCGTTTGGGGGACTGGGGTGGGGGCCGCATTGCTACGCGAGCTCAGATCGCGCCAGGCGGTTTAGTTGCCGATTGCTCCGAGCACGCTTGAAGGTGTCCGGGTCTTGAGACGCCGAACTGGTGGATTTCCTGGAGAGGCTACTTTGCGCTTCTTCTGCAAGGGCCGCAGTGTGCTCCTCCGTTCGGAGAGAGCGCTCTGTGTTTCCATTGACTGTAATAACCCTACGAGGTCCTGGCATCTTGAGCTTGAGGTATGCATAATGCGGTACAACATTGAATCTCGCAAATGCGGTTCGCCCGAGCAGTGCATGATAACCACTGTGGAACGGGACTATATCGAAGATTAACTCTTCGCTTTGGAAGTTATCCGGGGATCCGAAGACCACTTCCAGTGTAATTGAGCATGTGCAATGGGCCTCTACGCCTGGAATGACGCCTTTAAAGGTCGTTTTTGTGGGTTTTATCCTTGAGGGGTCTATACCCATTTTGCGCATTGTGTCCTGATAAAGCAGGTTCAGGCTGCTGCCGCCATCCATAAGGACTAGAGTGAGGTGAAATCCATCAATGATTGGGTCGAGAACCAGTGCGGCGAATCTGCCATGACGGATACTAGTGGGATGGTCCCTGTGGTCAAAAGTGATCGGATAGGAAGACCATGGGTTGAACTTTGGGGCGACTGGCTCCAACGCATATAAGTCCCTGAGCACACGCTTCCGCTCCCTCTTGGGATGTGAGTTGCGTATATCATGTTCACCGTCCGCACCTGTGGGGGAAACCTCTTCTGTCCTCCGGTGTGTGGGTGCCGGGGCTCCTCCTCGTCATCGCTATGTGGCCCCTTATCTTTGTTTTCGGCAATTAACTTGTCGGCCTGCTTGAACACCCAACAATCCCTGTTGGTGTGATTGGCTTGCTTGTCTGGGGTGAAGTGTATTTGACACGAGCGATCGAGTATACGGTCCAAGCTGGACGGACCCGGCGTACTTTGTTTGAATGGATTTTTCCGCTGACCGGGTTTAGAGCCTTTGAATCCGGCATTGACTGCCATATCCTCGGGATTATCGCTGTTAATGCGGCGCTTATGTTTGTTGCGACGTGACCTGCTATTGCCGTTCTTAGCATCCGAAGTACCATGGTTCTTTGACATATTGTTGCTGCGGGCTAGCCAGCTGTCTTCTCCCGCACAAAAGCGGGTTATGAGTGTCGTGAGGGCTGCCATAGATTTCGGCTTTTCCTGACCAAGGTGCAGGGCTAGCCACTCATCGCGAATGTTGTGTTTGAAAGCCGCTAGGGCCTCTGCATCCGGACAGTCAACGATTTGATTTTTCTTTGTTAGGAACCGAGTCCAGAATTGCCTGGCCGATTCTTCTGGCTACTAAATTATGTGGCTCAAGTCATCGGCATCTGGTGGCCGCACATAAGTGCCCTGAAAGTTGTCGAGGAATGCGGCTTCCAGATCTTCCCAGCAGCTAATGGAGTCTGCTGGCAAGCTGTTAAGACAATGTCGCACTGGTCCCTTGAGCTTTAGTGGGAGGTATTTGATGGCGTGTAAGTCATCACCGCGGGCCATGTGGATGTGGAGGAGGAAATCCTCGATCCATACCTGTGCCGTCGTATGATTCAATATTGACAGGTTTGAAACCTTCTGGGATTTGATGATCCATTACTTCGTCTGTGAAGCATAAAGGGTGTGCGGCGCCTCTGTATTGGGCTATATCATGAAGCAGCTCAAATGGGTCTTGCCCGCTGTGTTCGGCCCGGCCGGATTTACTTTTACTGTATCCGGCGTGACGTTTATCGTCTCGCATAGTGGCGCTCCCTCGTGATCCATAGATCGATCTTGCATGTTTTGATTTGCCCTCCAATACGTCTCGCAGGTCTGGCATGTTTCCCCGTGCTTTTTTATTTGAATGGCGCAGGGGTGCGGGCTGAGCTTTCAGCTAGAATGCCTCTCTATCACGGCCACGAGGTGGCCGATCAGCTGCGTCATACGCTTCTTCCTCCAGTCGAGGTAGCAACATGCATTTTGGGTAACTCTTGGAGGGGCGTTCGAGTTTATATTCCTCGGTCGCAAGGACTTCAGTCCATCTGTCAGCTACCAGATCTTGATCAGCTTGAAACTGTTGTTGCTTTTTCTTAAAGTTGTTTGCCGTGGCCATAAGCCGGCGTTTGAAGCGCTCTTGTTCGACTGGATCCTCTAGCACGGCGAATTCGTCATCACCGAGGCTTACCTCATCTTCGGAGGGGGGTATGTAATTATCATCCTCCGCTTCTCCATCCGCCGCTTTCTTAGGAGGGCTGGCTCCTCCATCCTCCTGCTCTAAATCTTGCTAGAGAGGGTTGTTGTTGTCTTCGGCACTATCCGGAGTGTTATTACCTCCTGTGCCAGTATCACCACTTTTGCTTTGGCAGGACTTAGAGCGGCGCTGCTGACGTCGGTGCTTGGGTTGCTTCTTGGAGGGGTCATCCTCCGCTGTCTCGTTGCCATTGCCTTCTTTGGGTGTATCCACCATGTATATATCGTATGATGAGGTGGTTGTCTAGTGCCCTGTGGGCAGTGGTTCCTCTTCGCCTCCCGCATCGTCGTCCATACCATCGATGTCTTTGGAGTCAAAGTCGACCATGTCGGTTAAGTCGTAGACAATGGCTACTAAGTGGGTGGTGGGTGGGCCGCGAATTTCTTCATCGTTGTCAGGACCCCGATTCCAAGTCACATCGATCTAGTCGGTAACACCTCATATCACTTTGCGGCCTCACGCACGGTATCCCACGGGTGTCGCCTTACCATGGCCTGGGACCGTTTGCGCCTTTTGGCTCACGTATATGATAGTGTCGCTAGCATCCATATGACAGAGAACCCGGGCCGACATGGCTAGTCGTGAACCCAAAGCGGCACAGACCTATGGAGACAGACATACATGAATCACATCGAGCATGTCGGTCATCAGCGAGTGATTCCGGGCTGTAGCACTGGGCTAACAGGACTCCGGGGAAACCTGGACTATAGCACGCTAGGCAGGACTCCGGATGTCACCGCGTGACATTTCCCCGAAGGGACAGAATAGGAACGACGTGAAACACATGCCGGCCAGTCAAGTGTCCTGAGCAGTAGTGCTGGGCTAGCAGGACTCCGGTGAACCGGGCTGTAGCGGACTACTATGGCTCGAGGAACACTAGACTACATTTCCCCATAAGAAAGGCTGCCAAGGATAAACAACTAGATTGTCGGATCCCACTCATACCAAGCATTTCAATCATACACACAATATGCCCGATATGAGTACATACAACATGGCATCACAACAAAATTCTACAACTCAAGTACTTTATTTAAAGGCTCCAGAGAGCCATACATAACATGTTCATACAAATAGGGGTCACATGACCCGACACTCAAGTCATACAATCATACAAGAACAAGAGGAAGCAACTAGTCTGAGTACAGACACTAGAAAGAAAGAAGGCTTCTCGAAGCCTGTCTATCTACATAGGGCCCTCCATGGCCAGGATCACCACCTGGGTGGCTAGTCACTCATCGACATCAAGGTCTACATAAAACCCATCAGAGGGGGCGGTGTTGTCGTCTGAAAACAATAAATAAGCAAACACGAGTACAAGGTACTCAGCAAGTCTTACATTAGAACCTAATATACATGCTCATTCTCAAGAAGGTGGTGGGGTTATTGCACCAAGCCAGCTTTGACTCTTGGCTAAGCTATCTTACGGAACTCCACTAATAAAATAGTTTTCGCACACGAGTCCACTACTCACCAACACAATACTCCACCGGGGATCCTCTCTCGTCATCCTACGAGAGGGCCATCCTCGGTACTCACACTTATATTGAGTCTTTTAGTAGTAACCATTAACTTGTCTATGAAGTGTATAGGCAACCAAGTAGTCCTTTACCGCGGACGCGGCTATTTGAATAGTTTTATACCCTGCAGGGGTGTACTTCGTCACACATGTTTCCACCACTTAGCGTCTGCACATGACATGTGCTCGGCAGACTTCAAGCGAAAACCGACGTGGGTGTAGACCACGACCTGACTAACCGCGCAAGTCTCTAGTCCAGGTTTATCGCCTATTCAGGTTCCATCCGCAAGGAAATCCGGCCGGGGTGTCCTCAACGGCCCCAAACAATGTGTACAGGGTCCCGAGACGCCAAACGGGTGCCCGGCATACCCGGCCACAGTGTATCTACCGCATCATAGCCCACCCCTAGGGTCAGCGCTACGCACGGCCGCCAACACATAACCTACAAACACCAAAAACTAGTTGCAACTCCTGGACAGAGGGCGAGAGGGGTCAGTAAGTCGAGCGGGGTCATATTTCAGGGCCCAATATGTGGTAGTAGCTGAATCTTAAATCACGCATACAGATCTCAGTTCTTATGGATGGTCTCAATGAAACAACCCACCATGTACTCCTACATGGCCTCTCATCGATACCTTTACCAAAACATGTTCAACACATCCCTCACATTACCGACATAAACATTCCACTCTAGCCCATCACCTAGATGAAGCAGCCCTGACACAACTCTAAGCATAGCAGGCATAGCAAGGTAGGAATCACATACAAGGCTCAATCAACTCCTACACATGCTAGTGGGTTTCATCTAGTTACTGTGACAATGACAGGTCATGCAGAGGATAAGGGTTCAACTACCGTAGCTCACAGCAGTTTGAATCGTGTTGTCGTAATGCAGTAAATAAGAGCAGAAGCGAGAACATGGGTTTGTATCGGAATGATCAATGGGTTGCTTGCCTGTTGTAGAGGTAGTAGGGTACTGCCCTTCAGACGGATACTCGGGGTTATCCTCGGAGGCAGAACCTACCACGAAAGACACACCGAACTATAATCAACACATGGCAATATGCAACAATATGATGCATGCTATGACGTGGCAAGATGAAGGTGTCTTGGCCTAATGCAAGCTAAAACAGAAGGGGATGAACTCATTTGAATCAAAAATTCAAATGTTAGCTCATTAAACATGGCCTTATTAGTGCATTACCTTAATCTGCTTAAACAGCAAGGTTAACTTGTTTTGTCATGCATGAAACCATTACAGATGGATAGATTGAATTTTTTTGATCATTTTTCATATATAACTCTTTGCATTTGGAGCTATGGTTGATTTTCTATGATTTTTAGAAGTTTTGGATATTTTCTGGAATTCTCTATATAAAAATAAATCCAGAAATTGAATTAATGCGTCAGCACTGCGTCACTGTGACGTCGGCGGGTCAAAGGCGCCAGCCCAGGTCAAACCTGACTGGTGGGCCCTCTCTGTCAGTGACTCAACTAGTTAACAATGTTAAATTAACTCTAATTAACTGTCAGTGGGGCCTGGGCCCACATGTCAGTGAGAGAGAGTTAGTTAACGAGGTCATTAACCTCTAACAGAGTGATTAGCTCTAATTAAAACTAATCTAATTTAGTTAGGAGCCGGCCCCACATATCAGTGTCTCAGGCGGAGTCAAACTGGGGACAAACCCCTGGTCAGCACGGTCAATCCCACCGGCGTTGAGTCGCCGGCGAGGCCGAGACGGCGGAGAGCTTCGGAAATCGCCCATAGGCGACCAAATCGACCGTGGTTTGGTTCTACGCGTAGCTGGGGCTCGCGCGCATCTAGTGGGGCAAGTGGGAGGAGCTGGGGTGGAGCGAGCTCGCCGGAATCGAGCTCGTGGCGGCGGCCGGAGCTCGGCCGTTGGTGGTTTTGCTGCTGCAGCGAGCCAGCGGGGAAACGGACGCTCTAGCGAGGCGCTACGAGGTGCGGTGAGTGTGTTAGGCACCCGCGCCTGACCAAATGGTCACCGGAGTGACGCCGGCGTCGAGCTCGCGCGGCGGCGTGCTACGGTGAGCAAGGGGCGGCGTCTACGGCGAGCAAACGAAGCAGAGAAGAGGGGGGGTTCGGTGGAGGAGCTCACGGCGGTTGCAGAACGTGTCTCAGCGGGCTCGGGGGAGGTCGGACGTCGTCGGGGCGTTGCCGGCGATCTCGGCGGACCGAGGAAGAAGAAGGCGTCGGGGAGCTGCTTGGAGGTGTCCGGCGTCGCGTGAGTCGACGAGGAGGTCGAGGACGGCAGCGCGGAGCTAATGGGCTTGTCAGAGAGGCGAGGGGTGGCTCTGGTGACAACTACGGCGAACGGCGGTGAGGATCGCGCTCGGCCATCGCGGGAGAAGGTGAGGGAGACAAGGGGGAGAGAGGGGAGGAGTGCAGGGAGGTGCTGAGTGTCTCCGTGGTGCTCGGATGGGGACGAGGAGGCAGCAAGAGGTGGAAGCAGGAGGTGGCCGCGGGTGCACGCGCCGGCGACACGCCTCTGCCTACTGGCAGAGGTGGGTGACGACTGGCACAGGCCGGGTGGGCTGGGCCAGCACAGGTGAGGCCCAGGTGGGTTTCTCTCTCTTTTTTTTATTTGTTTTCTTTTTCTATTTATCTGCAACTATTGGGCTTTATTAAAAATACTAAAACATTTCCAAAAATCCTGAAAATAATTGTGGGCTCTGTTTAGAATATTTCCAACATCCCACACTTATTTCCAGAATTATTTGAGCATTTAAATTATTTTATAGCATTTAAATGCCCAAAATCAAATACTTATAATTTAATTCAATGACCTTCTGTTGACCTAGAAAATTGTGCACAAATTTTGCCAGAGGTTCTAACCCAAGACAAAGAGAGTGAACTTTTTAGAAGGGCATTTCAGGTTCATTGAAAATAATTTTAGTAAACCCTAGTTGTTTCCAGGGGGTGCTGGGGGTTCTGTCTTCCCCATTTAAAATTTAAGAGGAATTTAAACATGATGCACACTCTAATGCTTGAACTAACTAGGGAGTGACAACTCACCCCCACTCAAAAGAATCTCGTCCCGAGATTTAGGATCCTCCGGGAAGAAGGTGGGGTACTCGAGTCGAAGACGATCCTCCCTTTCCCAAGTGGCTTCTTTCTCGGAATGGTGTGACCATTGAATCTTGAGAAACTTGATATTATGACGTCGAGTGGTACGCTCGGCTTGATCAAGGATACGAACGGGATACTCCCGATATGAGAGGTTATCTTGTAGATCAAGCGTTTCGTGGTCCACTCCACGGATAGGATCCGCGAAGCAACGCCTGAGTTGAGAAATGTGGAAGACATCATGAACTCCGGAAAGATGCGAAGGTAGTTCCAATTGGTAGGCAACTTCTCCTCGTTTGGCAAGAATGTGAAAGGGTCCAATGTAACGAGGAGCCAATTTGCCTTTGATACCAAAACGATGGGTTCCCTTTAACGGAGTAACCCGAAGGTAAGCCTTCTCGCCGACTTCATAAGTCATAGGCTTATGTTTACGATCATATTGACTCTTTTGACGAGATTGGGATGTTTTCAATTTCTCACGAATAACGCGAACCTGCTCTTCTGCTTCCTGAATCATATCCGGGCCAAAGAGTTGTCTTTCCCCGGTTCTGACCAGTTAAGAGGCGTTTGCATTTTCGTCCATAGAGAACTTCGAAAGGAGCCTTGCCCAAGCTAGTTTGATAACTATTGTTATAAGCGAACTCCGCGAATGGAAGGCATTTCTCCCAACTCATTCCGAATGAGATGACAGAAGCTCGGAGCATATCTTCCAGAATTTGATTGACTCGCTCTACTTGACTACTTGATTGAGGGTGGAAGGCGGTGCTAAAAGAGAGACGAGTTCCCATAGCATTTTGGAAACTTTCCCAAAATCGAGAGGTGAAGAGACTCCCACGGTCTGAGTTAATTTCCAATGGGACACCATGAAGAGACACTATTCGGGAGATGTATAAATCGGCTAGCTGGCTAGCGGTGATACTCTCACGAACAGGTAGAAAGTGGGCTACTTTGGAAAGACGGTCGATCACGATGAAGATGGCATTATTCCCTCTTTTGGTCCTAGGAAACCCAGTGATGAAATCCATACTGATTTTATCCCATTTCCACTCGGGAATAGCCAAAGGTTGAAGGGTGCCAGCAGGCCGTTGATGCTCTGCTTTAACACGATGACAGACGTCGCAGCTAGCAATGTATTGAGCGATTTCTCTTTTCATCCTAGTCCACCAAAACCTCTGGCATAGGTCTTGATACATTTTAGTACTACCGGGATGAATGGTGAGAGGGGATTCATGAGCTTCCTTAAGGATCAACTGGCGTAGATGTTGTTTCTTGGGAACCACCAAACGGTTCTCGAAGAAGACAACACCTCGCTCATCCATGGAAAAACATTTAGCAACTCCACTAGCAATGTTTTCCTTAATTCGGAAAATGCCCTTATCACGCTTCTGGGCAGCTATGATTTGATCTGTAAGGTTAGGCTTCGCCACCAGGGTGGATAGAAAACCTCGAGGAACAATGTGAAGATTAAGCTTACGAAATTCCTCATGGAGAAGTGGTTGACTTTGTTGTAACATCAGGTTGTTACAATAGGACTTACGACTTAGCGCATCAGCCATGACATTGGCTTTGCCCGGGGTGTAAGTTATTCCTAAGTCGTAATCCGAGATCAACTCAACCCAACGTCTTTGCCTGAGATTCAAATCTGGTTGGGTGAAGATATATTTCAAACTTTGGTGATCGATGAAGATCTCGCAACGATTACCGAGAAGGTAATGTCGCCAAGTTTTAAGTGCATGGACTACAGCTGCAAGCTCTAGATCATGTGTGGGATAATTTTCCTCATGTGGGTGTAATTGCCGTGAAGCATAGGCAATTACCTAACGATCTTGCATGAGTATGCAGCCTAGTCCTTTTCGCGAGGCGTCGCAATAGATAATAAAGTTCTTGGAGAAATCTGCTGGTACCAGTATGGGAGCAGATGTCAGGCGTCTTTTCAGTTCCTAAAAGCTGAACTCGCACTATGGAGTCCACTCGAACCTTTTATCTTTCTTGAGGAGTTCAGTTAGAGGTTTAGCAACCTTGGAGAAATTCTCAACGAAGCGGCGGCAATAGCTCGCTTAGCCAAGGAAGCTTCGAACTTGCTTGACTGTTCAGGTGGAGTCCAATCAAGGACGGCTTGAACTCCCTCGGGATTGATAGCAATACCCTTGCCAGAGATTACATGGCCTAGATAGGTCACTTCTGGCAACCAAAATTCACACTTGGAGAATTTGGCATAAAGGCGATGCCCTCGAAGTTTCATCAATACCAGCCTTAGATGTTCGGCATGTTCCTCTTCATTCTTGGAGTAGATGAGTATGTCATCGAGGTATACTACGACGAATTTATCCAAATACTCCATGAAGACCGAGTTCATTAACCGAGAGAAGGTAGCTGGGGCATTGGTTAAACCGAAGGACATAACGGTGTACTCGTATTGGCCATAACGAGTAACAAAGGCCGTTTTGGGAATGTCCCCATTTCTGATTTTGATCTGATGGTAGCCTAACCTCAAATCCATCTTGGAAAAGACTGAGGATCCAGCGAGCTGATCATACAGACCGTTGATTCTGTGAAGCGGATACTTGTTCTTGATGGTGACCAAGTTGACAGGTCGGTAATCTACAACCATTCGATCCGTTCCATCCTTCTTCTTGACGAAGAGGACGGGGCAAGCCCAAGGAGAGGAACTAGGACATATGAAACCCTTTTTCAAGGACTCGTCGAGTTGGTTCTTAAGCTGGCTAGTTCTAAGGGTGCCATCTTGTAGGGTCTTCTAGAAATTGGAATGGTTCCTGGAACAAGGTCTATCACAAACTCGACATCCCTGTCAGGTGGAACACCTGGCAGTTCTTCTGGAAAGACATCCAGAAAGTCTCGGACTACCGGAACATCCTCAAGGTCTAGAAGGGGGTTGGCATTTAGGGAGTAAAGCTGGCGCTTGGCCACTCGAGTTAAGACATTGACTGTCTTGCCCGATGGGTGAGTAAGTTGAACGGTTCTAGTGGCACAATCAATCTTAGCATAATGAGCTGACATCCAGTCCATACCAAGAATGATGTTTATGTCCGAGGACTTGAGAGCTATTAAGGATGCAAGGAAGACAAGTCTATCGACAAGAATTTCGTTCCCATGGCTTACTCTAGAAGTTTGCCATCTAGAGCTAGGGGTTTGAATTTCCATGGTAGAGGGCATGTCACAGAATGTCGTGTTATGCAATCGAGCATAGTTCTCGGATATGAATGAATGAGATGCTCCAGTATCAAAAAGAACAGATGCCAGATGGCAGTTAACAAGGAGCGTACCAAGGACGACGTTAGGATCCTCATGAGCCTCCTCGGCTGAAACATAGTTGGCATGGCCACGTGTAGTAGTGACCGGCTTGGCGTAGAATGTCTTTCCCGCGGGCTTACCACGGCTAACAGACTTTCCAGATTGATTGGGGTTGTTGTTCTGGGGACACTCTCCGTTATAGTGACCTGGCTCTCCACACTTGAAACAAGTCACAACATTGGGGCGTGGAGCAGCATTAGCAGCAGGGCCACCATAGGGCTTGGGCGGTGCAAACTGCTGGTTGGGACGAGGTGCCTCAAAGGATGGCCTCGGGATGAACCTGGGTGGTAGTGCCGTGCTTGGGATCCACACCCGGCGCTTCTGAGCTCCAGAGCCGGATGAAGAGCCAAAATCACGGGAGTGCTTGTGTGAAGCGTCATAATCAGTCTGGCCTGTCTCAGCACTGATGGCCTTATTGACCAACTTCTGAAAGGAGGTGCACTCGTGCAGACGAAGATCGCCTCGAAGCTCAGGGCTAAGTCCCTTGCGGAACCTTGCCTGCTTATTAGCGTCAGTAGATACCTCTTCAGGGGCATAACGTGCCAGATTCCCAAATTCACGACTATATGAATCCACAGTCAGTCTTCCTTGGGTGAAATTGCAGAACTCCTCCCTCTTGCGATCCATGAGACCTTCCGGAATGTGATGCTCATGGAAAGCCTCACTGAATTCAGCCCAAGTAGTGATTTGGCCGACCGGGCGCATAGCTTCAAAATTTTCCCACCAGAGGCTAGCAGGGCCTTCGAGATGGTAGGCAGCGTAAGTAACCTTGTCGGCTTCGGCTACATTGGCAGAATGTAGCTTGTGGGTGATGCTGCGAAGCCAGTCATCCGCGTCGAGGGGCTCGACGGAATGGTTAAACTTTGGTGGGTACAGCTTGATAAAGTCATTGATTAACACCAAGTCATTTCGTGGATGGCATGCAGTGTTCTGCTCAATTCGCTCCAGCAGGCGGTTAGTCTCACGCTTGTTTCTTTCCGCCTCCAGCATCACTTCGGCCAGAGAGGGCGGGTGAGGCAGATTTTCATCCCTAGCTACACTGGCTTCCCCCTGCTTCGGGGTAGCAGGGTTGCTGCGGGTGTTGACCATCCTAGGAGAAAACAAGACAATGGTTTAGATAAGGATGGATCAAACTTAGCAAGGAAGTGCAGAATGTAATGGATAACACGGAATGCAGAGATGTTCATCCGTATGTCATGGTAATATAAAACTGCCATATATATACCAATGGTCATACACATCATACATAGTTTAGTACAAGCCCAGGCTACAGTACAACTATGATGAAAGATGTTACATCTCATCGGAGGCATTCCAAGCTCCTATACATTATTTGTCTACACCTCCGGAATTGATTACACACAAAGTCATATTCCACAAGTCACGCAGGACAGTGGAGATACAACTGTTACAATACTAGTGGTACTACTACTAACTCAGACAGCTCCGTAGTAGTCCTCATAGAAGTCACCTCCATAGCCTGGAAGTTCAACATGATCATCTGGGAACAGACGGTCCTGAGGAGCTTGTGGACCAAAGGGGCTAGGATGAGGTCTTGGACCAACAAACGGTGGCCTACGGGGACCACGGGGTGGGGTGATGCCTCCCACATCACGCCAATCCACCATGTCTGGCAGAGCAGATCTCACAGGATACAGATCCCTTGTATCCATACATCTAGCTTGCACCGCAGGTGCAAACCGAGTCAATGTGGCCCAATGATCAGCACGGGTATTGAAAGCTCCAACCTCAAGGCCCGATTCTCTCGGTCCTTATCTTCGAGCATCTCGGCAGTGGTACGAGTTAATGAGTCCTCTTGAGTGGAGTCAGCATAGATAGCCTGAAGATACCCTTGCGCTCCCGGAAGTGAAGCTGGCATGTAACGGAAGTCGATGTTCCGAAGCAAGCCAGTCCGGACTCGCATGATGGTCATCATGGAATAGGCAGCATCCTGCACAGCCATCTCAATAGTAACCCCGAGTCCATAGGAACAGTGGAGGGGATCGGTAGATCCAGGATAAGAAGGAAATATCCTGACGGTGCAGAAATATTGGCTTTGATTAAAGTCTCGGAATTGCTCTTCGACGGTGTATTCGGGATACCAACGGTAACCCGTCTCGATCATTACCCGGACTAACATAGCAGTATGACCGGGCACTTCAAGGCACCGGGTCAGGCGAACCACTTGGTTTTGAGCACGCTTGGCCATCTGAAAGCACAACCACAATGCAAAGACATTAGAATTTCTAGGGAAAATTGGACAACATAATAGATGTAAATGCTCAGAAAAAGATTTGAGACATCCACAACAGTCTGCAATACCACTCAACAACATCATATCAGGGTTCTGATTCAATTAGCAACATACTAAAAGTAATAGAAACTGTACTGAGGCTTGTAACAACAATCCTATAAGCTACTACGGATTAGTAACATGTGAACCTGATAGAAGAAGAGAGCCTAGTCCTTAACCCACGTTGAATGAGAAGAGAATGACTCGGATCAGAGGGCATAGGGTAAAGGAGTAAAAGAGCCTTACGTTCCCTCCCACAATCAATTCCCCTACATATAACTAAAGCATTTCTAGACTCGACATCGACCAATTTGGCTCAACGAACCTATAGGTAGTCCGGCTCTGATACCAACGCTGTTAGGACCCCGATTCCAAGTCACATCGATCTAGCCGGTAACACCTCATATCACTTTGCGGCCTCATGCACGGTATCCCACGGGTGTCACCTTACCATGGCCCGGGACCGTTTGCGCCTTTTGGCTCACGTATATGATAGTGTCGCTAGCATCCATATGACAGAGAACCCGGGCCGACATGGCTAGTCGTGAACCCAAAGCGGCATAGACCTATGGAGACAGGCATACATGAATCACATCAAGCAAGTCGGTCATCAGCGAGTGATTCCGGGCTGTAGCACTCGGCTAACAGGACTCCGGGGAAACCCGGGCTGTAGCAGGCTAGGCAGGACTCCGGATGTCACCGCGTGACATTTCCCCGAAGGAACAGACATAGGAACGACGTGAAACACATGCCGGCCAGTAAAGTGTCCTGAGCAGTAGTGCTGGCCTAGTGAACCGGGCTATAGCGGACTACTATGGCTCGAGGAACACTAGACTACATTTCCCCATAAGAAAGGCTGCCAAGGATAAACAACTAGATTGTCAAATCCCACTCATACCAAGCATTTCAATCATACACACAATATGCCTGATATGAGTACATACAACATCGCATCACAACAAAACTCTACAACTCAAGTACTTTATTTAAAGGCTCCAGAGAGCCATACATAACATGTTCATACAGATAGGGGTCACATGACCCGACACTCAAGTCATACAATCATACAAGCACAAGCGGAAGCAACTAGTCTGAGTACAGACACTAGAAACAAAGAAGGCTTCTTGAAGCCTGTCTATCTAAATAGGGCCCTCCATGGCCAGGATCACCACCTGGGTGGCTAGTCACTCGTCGACATCAAGGTCTACATAAAACCCATCGGAGGGGGCGATGTTGTCGTCTGAAAACAATAAATAAGCAAACATGAGTACAAGGTACTCAATAAGTCTTACATCAGAACCTAATATACATGCTCATTCTCAAGAAGGTGGTGGGGTTATTGCAGCAAGCCAGCTTTGACTCTTGGCTAAGCTATCTTACGGAACTCCACTAGTAAAATAGTTTTCGCACACGAGTCCACTACTCACCAACACAATACTCCACCAGGGATCCTCTCTCGTCATCCTACGAGAGGGCCATCCTCGGTACTCACACTTATCTTGAGTCTTTTAGTAGTAACCATTAACTTGTCTATGAACTGTATAGGCAACCAAGTAGTCCTTTACTGCGGACGCGGCTATTCGAATAGTTTTATACCCTGCAGGGGTGTACTTCGTCACACATGTTTCCACCACTTAGCGTCTGCACACGACATGTGCTCGGCAGACTTCAAGCGAAAACCGATGTGGGTGTAGAGCACGACCTGACTAACCGCGCAAGTCTCTAGTCCAGGTTTATCGCCTATTCAGGTTCCATCCGCAAGGAAATCCGGCCGGGGTGTCCTCAACGGCCCCAAATGATGTGTACAGGGTCCCGAGACACCAAACGGGCACCCGGCATACCCGACCACAGTGTATCTACCACATCATAGCCCACCCCTAGGGTCAGCGCTATGCACGGCCGCCAACACATAACCTACAAACACCAAAAACTAGTTGCAACTCCTGGACAGAGGGCGAGAGGGGTCAGTAAGTCGAGCGGGGTCATATTTCAGGGCCCAATGTGTGGTAGTAGCTGAATCTTAAATCACGCATACAGATCTTAGTTCTTATGGACGGTCTCAATGAAACAACCCACCATGTACTCCTACATGGCCTCTCATCGATACCTTTACCAAACATGTTCAACACATCCCTCGCATTACCGACATAAACATTCCACTCTAGCCCATCACCCAGATGAACCAGACCTGACACAACTCTAAGCATAGCAGGCATAGCAAGGTAGGAATCACATACAAGGCTCAATCAACTCCTACACATGCTAGTGGGTTTCATCTAGTTACTGTGACAATGACAGGTCATGCAGAGGATAAGGGTTCAACTACCATAGCACACAGCAGTTTGAATCGCGTTGTCGTAATGCAGTAAACAAGAGCAGAAGCGAGAACATGGGTTTGTATCGGAATGATCAATGGGTTGCTTGCCTGTTGTAGAGGTAGTAGGGTACTGCCCTTCAGACGGATACTCGGGGTTATCCTCGGAGGCAGAACCTACCACGAAAGACACACCAAAACATAATCAACACATGGCAATATGCAACAATATGATGCATGCTATGACATGGCAAGATGAAGGTGTCTTGGCCTAATGCAAGCTAAAACAGAAGGGGATGAACTCATTTGAATCAAAGATTCAAATGTTAGCTCATTAAACATGGCCTTATTAGTGCATTACCTTAATCTGCTTAAACAGCAAGGTTAACTTGTTTTGTCATGCATGAAACCATTACAGATGGATAGATTGAATTTTTCTGATCATTTTTCATATATAACTCTTTGCATTTGGAGCTATGGTTGATTTTCTATGATTTTTAGAAGTTTTGGATATTTTCTGGAATTCTCTATATAAAAATAAATCCAGAAATTGAATTAATGCATCAGCACTGCGTCACTATGACGTCAGCGGGTCAAAGGCGCCAGCCCAGGTCAAACCTGACTGGTGGGCCCTCTCTGTCAGTGACTCAACTAGTTAACAGTGTTAAATTAACTCTAATTAACTGTCAGTGGGGCCTGGGCCCACATGTCAGTGAGAGAGAGTTAGTTAACGAGGTCATTAACCTCTAATAGAGTGATTAGCTCTAGTTAAAACTAATCTAATTTAGTTAGGAGCCGGCCCCACATATCAGTGTCTCAGGCGGACTCAAACTGGGGTCAAACCCCTGGTCAGCACGGTCAATCCCGCCGGCGTTGAGTCGCCAGCAAGGCTGAGACGGTGGAGAGCTTCGGAAATCGCCCACAGGCAACCAAATTGACTGCGGTTTGGTTCTACGCGTAGCTGGGGCTCGTGCGCATCTAGTGGGGCAAGTGGGAGGAGCTGGGGTCGAGCGAGCTCGCCGGAATCGAGCTCGTGGCGGCGGCCGGAGCTCGGCCGTTGGTGGTTTTGCTGCAGCAGCAAGCTAGCGGGGAAATGGACGCTCTAGCGAGGCGCTACGAGGTGCGGTGAGTGCGTTAGGCACCCGCGCCTGACCAAATGGTCACCGGAGTGACGCCGGCGTCGAGCTCGCGCAGCGGCGTGCTACGGTGAGCAAGGGGGCGGCGTCTACGGCGAGCAAACGAAGCAGAGAAGAGGGGGTTCGGTGGAGGAGCTCACGACGGTTGCAGAACGCGTCTCAGCGGTCTCGGGGAAGGTCGGACGTCGTCGGGGCGTTGCCGGCGATCTCGGCGGACCGAGGAAGAAGAAGGCGTCGGGAGGTGCTTGGAGGCGTCCGGCGTCGTGTGAGTCGACGAGGAGGTCAAGGACGGCAGTGCAGAGCTAATGGGCTTGTCGGAGAGGCGAGGGGGTGACTCTGGTGACAACTACGGCGAATGGCGGCGAGGATCGCGCTCGGCCATCACGGGAGAAGGTGAGGGAGACGAGGGGAAGAGAGGGGAGGAGTGCAGGGAGGTGCTGGGCGTCTCCGTGGCGCTCGGATGGGGACGAGGAGGCAGCAGGAGGTGGCCGCGGGTGCACGCGCCGACGACGCGCCTCTGCCTACTGGCAAAGGTGGGTGACGACTGGCACAGGCCAGGTGGGCTGGGCCAGCACAGGTGAGGCCCAGGTGGGTTTCTCTCTCTCTCTCTCTCTTTTATTTGTTTTCTTTTTCTATTTATCTACAACTGTTGGGCTTTATTAAAAATACTAAAACGTTTCCAAAAATCCTGAAAAATAATTGTGGGCTCTGTTTAGAATATTTCCAACAGCCCACACTTATTTCTAGAATTATTTGAGCATTTAAATTATTTTATAGCATTTAAATGCCCAAAATCAAGTACTTATAATTTAATTCAATGACCTTCTATTGACCCAGAAAATTGTGCACCAATTTTGCCAGAGGTTCTAACCCAAGACAAAGAGAGGGAACTTTTTAGAAGGGCATTTCTGGTTCATAGAAAATAATTTTAGTAAACCCTAGTTGTTTCTAGGGGGTGCTGGGGGTTCTGTCTTCCCCATTTCAAATTTAAGAGGAATTTAAACATGATGCACACTCTAATGCTTGAACTAACTAGGGTGTGACAGTCGTCCGCATCCCAGTCCTGTCGGACATAGTTCGGCCAGGATCCTCCTGACAAGGAGAGAGACCTTAATGAGTTCAGTATATCGCCGAGGGGCGAGTGCTGAAAGATATCCGCGGAGGTAAACTCCATGATCGGTGCCCAATCAGATTCGATAGGAACGGGCGCAGGCGGTTCTAAGTCCGTGGCCGGAGAAGGATCCGGCAGTTCAACAACACGGCTCTCGTGCAAGGTAAGGTCGATGTTCGGCTCGGTCACCGCTAAGGGTAAGGCCTCCGCGGTGGGGTCCATCCACCCGTCTGCGGAAGGCGCAACTGGCTCCGAATTGAGGGTTGGAGCGGCTGCCGGTGCGATCTTAACATTGTCCGATGGTAGAGTTAAATCGTACTCAACGTGACCGCGTGACGCACAAGGCAGAGGCTCGAATCCGTCAAAGATCAAGTCTCCGCGGATATCGGCCGTGTAGTTTAAGCTACCAAACCTGACCTGGTGGCCAGGGGCATAACTTTCAATCTGCTCCAGATGGCCAAGCAAATTGGCCCACAGTGCAAAGCCGCCGAACACGAAGATCTGTCCAGGGAGAAAAGTCTCACCCTGGACTGCATCGCTATTAATGATAGTAGGAGCCATCAAGCCTGACGGTGACGACACAGAGGAACTCTCAATGAAAGCACCAATGTCGGTGTCAAAACCGGCGGATCTCGGGTAGGGGGTCCCGAACTGTGCGTCTAAGGCGGATGGTAACAGGAGGTAGGGGACACAATGTTTTACCCAGGTTCGGGCCCTCTTGATGGAGGTAAAACCCTATGTCCTGCTTGATTAATATTGATGATATGGGTAGTACAAGAGTAGATCTACCACGAGATCAGAGAGGCTAAACCCTAGAAGCTAGCCTATGGTATGATTGTATGTTGTCCTATGAACTAAAACCCTCCGGTTTATATAGACACCGGAGAGTGTTAGGGTTACACAAGGTCGGTTACAAAGGAGGAGATACACATATCCGTATTGCCTAGCTTGCCTTCCACGCCAAGTAGAGTCCCATCCGGACACGAGACGAAGTATTCAATCCTGTATCTTCATAGTCTAACAGTCCGGCCAATGGAGATAGTCCGGCTGTCCGGAGACCCCCTAATCCAGGACTCCCACAGTGGGGGAGTTGCTGATGATCTCCAGAGGGTCGAGGATGGGCTATATATAGCCGGGGCAGGGGCACCCGAGCCGGGCACCGCCGAGCGCGTCCGGCCACGGCTCTGCTGGTCGCAGCGGTCACGGGGAGAATGGGGAAGACGACGAGGAGGGTGCGGACGATCGCCAGAGGCTCACGGAATCGAGCAACGCTCGCAGACGAGAGGGAGAAGAGGACAGGAGTGAGGAAGGCGACGATGGGCACAGTGGCGCACCGTTCGGTCATCGGCATGGCTCGCCGGAGAAGAAAACGAAGGGGGCATGCGGTCCAGCGGGAAGAGGTCGTCAAGGGGGAACTGTAGGGCATTAATGGCGAGGCCAGAGCCGGTCGGAGCAGCGATGCCGACGGGAGCAGTGGCTAGACCACCATTTTGGGCTGGTTACACTCGTGGTCACCATGGACAAGGCGTGCTCCGGAGTTTTTACTAAGGCTAGCTCATGTCTACCGCGTAGTTCGTCGAAGATAGATTGTTACTATGGTAAAGAAACGGGCAGAGACAAATTGAGATGAGTAAACCAAGCTCCACAAGTTTGCTATTGCAAACTTGGCCACACTCTAGAGAGTAAACCAAAGAGGGTAAAAGGTAAATTTGTTGTCTGGGAGGCTTAGGGTAACAGGGACTACGGTCCTGGAAATTATGTGGTCCTTTGGACAACTACTTACCATAGTTGATGTACAACTACCAGATCTGGTCCAGAAGCTAAATGATGAACCAGCACTCACTAGGAGTGTTGGATTGGGCTAAAACTTGGCAAAGCCTGATGATTTGGACATACAATTATGCTGCAAAAATATCATACCAAATGGACTTGCCAAAATGGTACTTGTTTCACAAACATCTCCTCTGTCCTAAAACTTGAGAAAAATCCTCAGGGAAACTGGCTAATTGAAATGAGCCAAAGTTTTGTGGAGATGGATTATATGGATAGGAGAAGGTGTGGAAAAAGTTTCAGCCATAATGGAGCAAGATAAAATACACTTGCTTCACAAACTGAAAATTTTGACAGAAATCAAGAATTGCTCCTGCGCTCACATAGTTCAATGAAATGAACTGAATTTAGGGGGACGCTAATGATTTGAGATACTTGAGAGGATGAAGAAGTTTCGTCCCATTTGTAAACTCTATGAAGGTACTTCCTTCACAAAGTTGTGTTCTGGTCAGAAACTTTGAAGAAATTGCATAGGGAGCTAGGATAAATGGATTGAGCTCATATTTGACATCCATGGGTTATTTAACAATGTTAATCACCCTACCAAATTGCAGCTTAATTGGAATTAGTAATAAAGCACTTCCCTTGCAAAATTTCAGAGAAGGTAGAAACTAGCATTATATCATGTGCCCGAATTTGGAATTGTAGACTCATAAGATTAGGATGGAACTAGTGATTATATAGCAAGGACAAGCTCCACAATTTATGTGGGAATTTTCTCTGCTATAAAAATAGTAGTTCCTTTGGAAAATGGCAGAAATGCAATATTGGCATCAAATAGGAAAAGTAATTTTTCCTTATTTAATTATGGCCAATATATTTGCCAGAGCTTGGATTAGGCATAAGTGTCAAGTCCACCAATTTTCATGAATTTAGGAGATGGCTAGCTATGCCTTCGGATTTTATTCCTCTGAAAGGCAAGGAAAGGAATAAATCACAATTCAAAAATATTGCATGTGACTTAGCAATATTTTTGCACATGCAAGGATCAGAAAGATAGGAGAATCTCTGGGAACAATTTGGAGGATCAACAGATCAAGGAAAATGATGGCTCATTTGTAATCACAAAGGGCACATTCAAATTCCAAAAATCTGGAATTAGGGTTTGAGAGGGTTGAGATGATGCAAAAGAGGTCTTGCCGACTGACAAAGACATGAGCAAGGTTTTGAAGGGTTGAAAATGACAAGAATCATCAGAGTCATCCAGCAAACTTGGGATAAAATCTTTGAAAATGGGTGCCAGGAAGGAGTAACAACACAAAAATTGATAACCCAAATTTGGGGCTGTTACACCCACGGGGGCTTTTTCCCCCATGTGTCCGGGGCCGAGGAGTCATCCTTGGGCGCCACCCCGACGATCTCCGGAACCTCCCCCCTTTCTGGGAAGGTCCTTTGGGACACCACCTCGTCATCACCCTTGGCCGAGTCAGAGTGAGCGGGCGACGGTGACATGCTAGCCATCTCCTTTGAATCTAGCGAACCCTCTGTCGAGGATCGCGGGGAGCTGTTGCGGGCCGGACTGCGATGGCATAATTTAAACATATTAATATTACAATATGGAAAGGCCTTACATTTGGACATGCATAAAGTTTTTGGTACTTGCGAGGCGGCCCGAGGCTTGGTCCGGGGCATTCGCTTCGGACTGTTATCATCATCCCACGCGGAGTTATCCGCAAGGGAGCCCTTCCCCCTCTTGGGAGCCTTCGCCTCCAAATTTGGGGAGGCCCCCCTTTTCTTCCTCCCCCTCCCAGGGGGGAGTCGCTTTCTTCCTCCTCCTCGTCATCGTCTTCGGCAGCCGAAGAGCGAGTCTCGTCTTCGGACGTCATGTCTGAAGTCTTCGGACGTCATGTTTGAAGCGCCTTTTCGGCGAAGGCCACTCCCGGCCCCTTTGGCCGTTTTCTTGGCCTTCTTCTCCGGCACATCATAAGGCGCCGAAAACAGCATCTTCGTCAGAAGTGGGGTTTCTTGGTCTTCGGGCAGCGGAGCCGGATAGTTAATCCGCCCCGCTATGTCGATCCAGGCCTAAAAAATTGATAGGAAGGCTTAGACTCCTTCTCAAAATATGCCAGTAAAGGCTATGGGGCTGTTTGGATTGAACCCAAACCAGCCCTGCCAAAACGATGGCCTACCAAATTTTTGGCGAAGGAAATCGCCGCCGAGAACTCGCCCATGTACTAGTACAGAATCACAACGGCTGGCCAAAAAATTGGCAGCCATCGGGAGATTCGGCTGCAATCCAAACGGCTGCCAATCTTGTGGTCAACGACCAAAATTTTGGAAAGGCAGCCTTTGGCAGCCATCCAAACAGGCCCTATACCTTGAAAACATGAAAGAACTTACCGAATTAGCCTGGCGTTTTAAGCTAAGCCCGCGATCCTCGGTTGTAGGCGGTGGTGTCTCGCCGGCTTTGAAGAGCACTTTCCAGATGCCTTCGTGCATCGTGCCGAAGAGCGCTAGCATCGTCTGGTGCTTGGCCGGATCGAACTCCCACAAATAGCAAGTCCGGCATTGGCACGGCAAGATCCGCCGAATGAGCATAACCTGGATCACATTGACAAGTTTGATTCTCTTGGTTATCATGTTCTAGACACACGTCTAGAGCCCAGTTAGCTCGTTCGAAGGACCCCACATTATACCCTTCTCTTGCCTGGAGGTGAGCCGCATCGAAACACCGGATCGGAATTTGGGGGCCGCCGCCCAGTTGGTGTCGGGCGGCTCGGTGATATAGAACCACCCCGATTGCCACCCCTTCACCGTCTCCACAAAGGAGCCTTCGGGCCATGTGACATTGGGCATCTTTCCCACCATGGCACCTCCGCACTCTGCTTGTTGGCATCTCACCACCTTCGGCTTTACATTGAAGGTCTTCAGCCATAGGCCGAAGTGAGGTGGGATACGGAGAAAGGCCTCGCAAACGACTATAAATGCAGAGATGTTGAGGATAAAGTTGGGGGCTAGATCATGGAAGTCTAGCCCGTAGTAAAATATCAGTCCGCGGACAAACGGGTGGAGAGGGAATCCCAGCCCACGGACGAAATGTGTGAGAAACACAACCCTCTCATGCGGCTCTCGGGTAGGGACGATCTGTCCCTCGACCAGGAGATGGTGAGCGATCTCTTTGGCCAGGTATCCAGCCTCTCGGAGCTCCTTGATGTCTTTATTCTTAACAGAGGAGGCCATCCACTTGCCTCCAGCTCCGGATCCAGACATGGTTGGAGCGCTTTCTCCGACGAGGGAAGCTAGAGCTTGGGTGCTGGAGCTCAAGAATGGATGGGCAGAGGAAGGAGAAGGCGTGGGTGAATGAGGACGAATCCTTATCCCCTTATAAAGGCCGCGAATGTTAAACGCCTTCCTACTCACCTTAAAACTCGCCTACTCCCAATGGCTGTGTAAATGGTACGGTTGGGTTACCCATGCCTGTATTGATGAGAATCCCGCAATAAGGGGACACAATCTCTTCTTTGACAAGACGTGCCAATGGAGATCGCATCTCGAAACACGGGATGGCAGACAAAACGGTTCGATATAGTGACCGGATAGACGTGATGTCATGTTGTAAAAAAGTTGTCAGCGGATGGGACTTGTGGAATATTATATTCTCTGTACGGTTGTGTGTGGTGTGTGTTACAGGTCCGGACACATTGAAATACGTCTGAAGGCTACCTTGGAGTTCGGAAGGAGGAACCCGCCTTGCAATGTCGAAGACATATCTACGCGTCGGATACCTTGTCATTGAAGCCATGTTCAGGGGCTACTGAGGAAGTCCTGGACTAAGGGGTCCTCGAGCGTCCGGCCTGTTAGCCATGGGCCGGACTGATGGGCTACGAAGATACGAAGACCAAAGACTGCACCCGTGTCCGGATAGGACTCTCCTTGGCGTCGAAGGCAAGCTTGGCGACCGAATATGTAGATCCCTTTCTTTGTAACCGACCTTGTGTAACCCTAGATCCTCCCGGTGTCTATATAAACTGGAGGACTTAGTCCGGAGGAGAGACACATTATCATAATCATACAAGGTAAACCTCTAGGGTTTAGCCATTACGATCTCGTGGTAGATCAACTCTTGTAATACTCATATTCATCAAGATCAATCAAGCAGGACGTAGGGTATTACCTCCACAGAGAGGCCCGAACCTGGGTAAAACATTGTGTCCCCTGTTACCATCGACCTTAGATGCACAGTTCGGGACCCCCTACCCGAGATCCGCCGGTTTTGACACCGACGGGCTCGCTGCATCACCGAGACGCGGTGGCCACGCAGAGGTAACGGATCTTGGGACAATACCGGCGGACCCTAAACCCCGAGCGAGATGATCATGGATTCGACTGCATCGGCATCGGGTTCGGCCACCTCCGACCTTGAAGCGCTGATGGAGGAACCTGGACTCAAGGAGGAGGATCTGCAGGATGTCGTGGTGGAGGATGGCGAATTGCCATAGGAGGCGACACGCTGGATGGCGATCGCTAGGGTTCACACCGACAAAGCTTATAGCCAATATTGGTTCTACAAAAGCATGAGGGCGGTGTGGGATCTGGCGCAGGAAGCTAAGATCAAGCCGCTAGAGGAAAACCTCTACTCCCTCCAATTCTCGTGTCTCGACAACTGGGAGAGGGTAATGGAGGATGGACCATGGAATTTCAAGGGGACGGTGGTAGTTCTGGAGCCCTACAATGGTTTCACGAAGCCATCGACCATCAAACTCAAAAAGATAGATATATGGCTGCAAATACATGATCTCCCAGATGGTTACTTCTCCAAGATTAAGGCCCTGTCATCCATGGTGTGAGAGTTCATATTTGCCGAGCCAAAGTCATAGGATTTTGAGGGCAACTTTGCAAGGGTTCGTGTGAGAATCGACGTGACTAAACCTCTGAAAAACGTTGTCTCGCTGGTGGTCAAGAAGAAGGATACGGTTGAATGTGTCATCTTCAGGATCAAGTATGAGAGACTGCCGGATTGGTGTGATGTATGTGGATATCTAGGTCATCTGTACAAAGAGTGTGGAGATGGGGTTTACCCTCCAAAAGCGCTCGTTTTCAAGGACATTAAAGCTAGCTGGTTTCAGAGCCCTGGTAGAGGACCGGGAGAGAACGAAAGCCCCAGAGGCGGCCGTGGCCGTGACCGGACATGGCGAGGAAGTGCGCGAGCAGCAGCAAACCGTGGTACCACGAGCAGCCAACCTCATGATGATGTTGACCTGATGCTCAATGATGTTACTATGGAAGATTTAGACCGCAACAGAAAGATAAGCGCTCTAGCTGACCCAAAAGGTACACATCCACAGCACCCAACGCAGTCAAGCAAAGCCCTTCTCATGCTGCCGTCGGCGATCCCACCAACTCCCACATCTAAGCAGGATACGAAGAGAAACGAGCCGAGCCCTTCAACTGCCGAGACAAACACAACGAAGAGTGCGACAGCCAACAAGACCCCTAATGGGTGTTTGGTGAGCTCCCAAGGAGGGGCTCGCCTAGCGCAATGAGTCTCCTATGCTGGAACTGCCGTGGAATTGGCAAAGCCGCGACAGTTCGGTTGCTTTGCAACCTCGCAAGGCAGTTTGCCCCGTCTATTCTTTGTATTCTTGAAACACAAATAGAGGGTTCGAGGGTAGAGAATTTGGCAGATGGTTTAGGATTCAATAAAAGTTATGCAGTCAGTAGTTCTAGACAGAGTGGTGGTCTTTGTATTTTCTGGAATGATGAAATAAAAGTGGAAGTTATCGGTTACTCGGGGTACCATATTGATGTATTAGTAGAGAATATGGTAGATATGCAGGTCAGAATCACGTTTGTCTATGGAGAGGCTCAGGTACCGGAAAGGCACAACACTTGGAATACTGAATATAACTGAGATGCAGAACAGGCCATGGGCGGTCATTGGTGATTTCAACGAGGTACTAAACCTCAGCGAACACGATGGCATTGGAAGCCGAAGCCAAGCATAGATTGATGGTTTTCGGGAGGCAGTTGATACCTGCCTGCTGACAGATATAGGATATACGGGCACAAACTGGACGTTTGAAAGAAAGGTGGCTGGAGGCACCTTTACCCGTGTAAGGTTGGATAGACGCCTGGCAAACCCGGAGTGGCTTATAGCATTGCCAGATTCAACTTTGCTCCACAAGACTGCTGCGAGCTCTGACCACAGTCCAATTCTCCTCACACTACGTGATCTACATGCATGCAGGGCAGGTCCTAGGGCATTTAAATACGAGACAATGTGGGAGAGATATGGATCTCTCTTCACAACAGTGGCCGACCGGTGGTGCATGCAAGACGGGGGGGACAGTGCAACCATTGCGCGCAAAGCTAGGGGATCTAGCAGGAGACCTGTCGGCTTGGGATCGTAACAACTTTGGCTCGGTGCAGAAAGAGATCGCCCGACTAAAAGCTCAGCTACAGAGCCTGCGCGCCACCACAGGAAGATCCGGACCCACACGAGACGAGACAAAAAAGACAGATCGGTTGGTCGAGTTATTTCACCGCGAGGAGATGCTTTGGCGCCAAAGAGCGCGGGTGGAGTGGTTAGTCCATGGTGATAAAAACACATACTTTTTCCAGCCGAGGGCAAGTAGAAGATGCGGCAAAAACCAAATCAAAGCGCTGCATGATGAGCAGGGGCAAGTTATCGAGGATCGAACTGGGATGGAAGAGATGACAACAACGTATTACAAAAACACGTACACGTCCGAAGGGGTGCATAACATGGAGGAAGTGCTGAGGATAGTGCCAACCAAGGTAACATCTGTCGTGGTTCTAAGTCTGACAGTAGAATGGGGGTAGGGATGTAGAGGCAAGATCCTAGCTATGGAGGAGTTGTACACACGAGTTTTACGAGTTCAGGCCCTTCTCGGAGGAAGTAACAGCCCTACGTCTCAGAGCCCGTCGGCGGTCGACTGGATTATATGTTACAGGGAGTGCGAACCCTTGTCCCAGAGGAGGGAGGTGGCTTATATAGAGTGCACCAGGACCCCAGCTCCCCTCCGTTACACAGGGTTCAATGTTCATAAAGAGAGAGCGTTACAGGTAACGTCTGTAATAAAGTGCTACAAATGATCATTAAATATACGAGTAAATGCCCGACCGTTGCTATGCAGAACGGCTTTAGGTATTCTTGTACGTCGAGTGGTCTTTTACGTGGTCGAGTGGTTGAATAGTCGAGTGACTCAAAGAAGAAGTAGTCTCCGAGTGAATGGTAAGTCGAGTGGATTGCACTCGACACCTTTATTGGGTCGACCTTGTTTACTCTTGAACTTCTTTGCTTCTAAGACTAGGACCTTGGGTAGGACGTATAGGTCAGGCCTATTACCCTACCCCAGGTCTATGTCCTCATCATTAGCCCCCGAATGGATTGAGGTCCGAGTGAAAAGAAGGTTGAAGTTGATCTTGCCTTGACTCTTGCCTTTCTCAAGAATTCATCTCTGAATGGAGGTCAGTGTTGGAACTTTCGGCTTCATTTCAGTCGCCTTGATCGATTCAGCAATTACTGACTGGTTTTTATAACGTCACCTGTCGAGTGTCATCTTTGATGCGAAATCTTTGGCGTGATCAGTTGCCGAGGATCCTGGATTTTGCGGGATTCGAAATTTTGGTAGGAGCGCACTAGACGGAACGCGCCGTGGTAAGCGGAGTGGATAGACAGGGCATTTCGATTTCTGCGCCACCTTTTTCGCCATGTATCCCGTGTGTGACTATTTGAGGGATTTGACAGGATCGCCCGGACCCACGCGTCAGCCACTCGGAAGTGGGCCTTAAAAAGCGGCGAGACTGAGGAGTCTGCACTGTGCGTGCCCATTCTCCTTCTTCTTCCTCTTGCTCCTTCACCCCATCCGGCTTCTCCACTCTCGATGCCACCGCTCCGCCGCCATGGGGAAGGAGAGAACAGCGGCGCTGGAACGTGCGAAGAAGGTGACAGGGGCGGCGAAAAGCAGGAAGACGAATCGGGGGTCTTCATCGCGCTCAGGGCTGCCGTCGGGTTGGATCCAGGGAGATTGGATCCGATCTTCACTTCGACAGGAGGACTTGGACGATATGGCCGAGTTAGGGCTGATCATCCATGAGTCTGCGCGGCTGCCGGAGGGGGAAACGGAACCGCAGTCGTGACCGGGTGAGTGCGTTCTGCTCGCCACCCACGTTGACCGTGGCTTCTTGCTTCCTCCACACCCCTTCTTTCGGGGTTTCTTGAATTTCTTTGGGGCCCAGCCCCATCATTTTACTCCCAACTCCATCACGTATCTTGCCGCGTTTGTATCCATGTGCGAGAATTTCCTGGGGTGTTGACCGCACTGGGGTCTTTTCAAGCACATCTTTACCATCCGCTCCCAAACAGTGAAGAAAGCAAACTCGAACGACGAGAAAACCCATGTTATCCAGATGTGTGGGGGTCTGGGTATTCAGAAGAGGAAAAGAACTTCTTTGCCCTCGATGACTCTTCCGGTGTCGGTCAGGGGCTGGCAGTCGACCTGGTTCTACTACCAGGACATCGTGACGCCAGGCCAGTCGACTGGACTTCCCCCTTTCTCTTTTGATCGTGTTCAAACTCCATCTTCATTGAAAGTGACTACCGCGGAGAAGGCGGAGACAGGCATGCTCGTCGAGAGAGTGGTTCAGTTGATCAAGCAAGGTGTCACTGGCATGGATCTACTCGAGGTATTCCTCAGTCGGCGCATCCAACCACTCCAAGCTCGTGACCACTCCATGTGGATGTACTCCGGGGCTGGTGACACTGCTCGGGTTCATTCGGAGGAGGTGGCGGCCAAAACAGTGGCCGAGTGGCTAAGGGGTATCACCGGGAACAAGGACAACCCCAGGGCGCCAGGAGAGTCAACCCTTTCAGCGACAGAAACCAACTGGACAAGGTTTGGCCATTTCAACTGAGCTTTTAGACGTGTTTTCTGACTGTTTGTTGATCTGACTGACTTGCAGTCGGCTCCTTGTTTTGTAGATTTACACGGAGATGTATTCAATGCCTAATGGTAAACAAGCTCTGGAGCAAGACCAAGAGGGCGAGGACAGTGCAGAGGAGAGTGACGAGTGGGAGTCACCAGCCGACGATGATGAAGATGAGAGCGATGAGTCGGGCGATGAGGAAGTAGCCGACTCACCGCCTCATTCTGAACGTCGATCCAAGCAGCACCATGATCCCATGGTCAGGCGCGGTAAAGCTATGGCGTCGAGTGCTCCATCTCAAAAATGCGCTCGGTCTCCGACTCCAGAATTGGCTGAGAAGGTCACCAAGCAGCCCAAGGTCAATCCTTCGAAGGCTCGGAAGAACTTACCTAGAATCAAGATGGACGTTCCTATTGCTTCTGGGTAAATGTTCTTCCTTATTTTCTTGTTTCGACCGACTTTTTTGTTCTGACCAAGTGGATGATGAACCTTTACAGCCTGACCTCAGCTGCGACTGACATGGACATTGACAAGAATCCGGTCGACAAGGAAACCGACGCCGCAGCTACCTCCAAAGCCAGTAAGTCTGCCCGATTCGAATTTATTTGGACGACTGGATTGTTTCAGCTATCTGTACGACTTTCTCTGTTTTGCAGTTCCACGGGACGTTGTTGTGCTCCCGGATGATGAAGAAGAAGTACCGCTAAGGGGGAGGAGGAGGAAAGACAAGGAACTGGGAGGGAAAGCGCCTGAGGTCCAGGTTCTTCAGTCGACCGTGACGCCTGGGATGGCAGTCGAGCAATCGACAGATCCGGCTCGAACCAATGTCACCTTCACTGTCCCGCTGTCAACTGGTTGTCCATCAGGATCAGCTGCTCAGACTTCTGCTGCACCAATACAGCTCCACGCTTCAGATCCTGCAGCTCTTCGACTGCTCTGCCAGCATCGCTTTTTACTGCGTATCAGACTCCGAACGACCCATCGACTGCTGCCAAGAAAGCTCTTCTTCAGTTAAATCTTGTGATGGGGCAAATGAAAGTGGTGCATGAGGCCAGCCAGGTGGCCTTCAATGCCGGAGCTGCTCTGCAAACCAATGTCCAGGTTAGTTGGTCATATTTCTCGTCTGATCACCCACTAGGGTGTGGCTGTTTTGAAATTGTATAAGTCACTTTGGATCGACTCAAGATGAATCTTTGAACTAGTGGGGGCACTCTGAGTGCACCCACTGGGTGTAGTCCCCGAGACCATAGTTGACCGCGGGCAGTCGACTGTGGTCTAAAAATCTGAACTTTCTTTTTTACAACTCGCGTTGGGCGGACCATGCCGAGTGGAATTAAAACCAGTGGGGGCACGCTAAGTGCACCCACTGGGTGTAGTCCCCGAGACCATAGTTGACTACGGGCAGTCGACTGTGGTCTGAGAATCTGAACCTCTTTTTTTGAATGTTTGATTCGATGGTAGTCTTGGAGTAGCTCTCGTAGTGATGTCTTTCATTTCAGTCGACTGACAAGTCTTATGTGTTGGCCGCAGAAATCTTGTGATCTCAGTGCTCAACTCTCTACACTGAACCAGCAACAAATCAGCCTCAACCTTGATCTAGAACTGGCCAAAAAGAATCTCAAGACTGCTCGCGATGAAGTAGCTGCCATGGGAGGTAACCAATCATGAACTGTTTATCTTACTGTTGTTGGCACTTTTCCTTTCCGTTTTTTTAACCGAGTGACTCCACTCGAGCAGATGTACGCGGTGAAAACCGTCAACTCCAAGCCCATCTGAAGAATGTTATTTCTTTAGAGAAAATGAAGCAGGCTTTGGAGAAGAAGGATCTGGATCTTGTTGCTGCACAGAAGGAAGCGCGAGAGAAAACTGCACTTGCCGACAAGAAGCTTGCTTCGGTCGACAAGCTAGAAGAAGAGAATTCCAAACTAAAGAATGATGTTTCTGATGCCAATCGGGAGGTCGAGCGACTGAAGAAGGACAAGGACAAGCTGACTGACGAGCTTGGGAGCCTCAAAGTTAAGAAGGGCGAGTTGGAGTCTTATCTGGGCCAGCTTGCTGCAAAGCTGGTCTTAAACCTTGAAGGTACTGATGGTTGACTGACTTGTTTCTGTCGACTGTCAAGTCTAATTATATCGTCGACTCACCATTCACTCGACTGTGCAGAGTTTTGTCAAGACTTTGAAGCAGAAACTGGGCAGGTTGAGACGGGTCTTGACCCCATAAACTGTCCAGTCAAGGATGATGTTGTGATGAATGTGTTGCGGTTGGAATCTCGCATGGATGGCGCGGTTACTTATCTTGCCTGCCTGAAAGCGGCGATGACTCGGATTGATGCTAAACTCTGGCCTCAGGCAGAACTGTCCCAAGATCTCGAGTCCCTGATGGCTTGACTGAATCAAATCCCCGACCGAGTGCAAGAATGGAAGAAGTCATCCGCTCGCTGTGGCACTGATGTCACGTTGTCCCTGGTCCGAGTGCACTACAAAGACGTCAAAGAAGACAAGCTGGCGGAACTCAAGGTTGCTAACACCAAGAGACACACTTTACAGTCCTTCATGGATACTTTCCTTGAAGACGCCACTCGTATTACAGACAGCATAGACCTTGACAGTTTCTGCGACCCAGCCAGTCCTTCTCCTGACGCGTGACCGAAAAACATTATGCTCCACCTTTATTTGCCTCGGAATGCCGAGTGATTGTGTAACCGTTAAACTCCTTCGGGCTTGATGCTCGAATACTTTTGATCTGTTGTCTAGAACTTTTAGGATCTATCTGAACTTGGTTTATTTCTGAATATGCTTGTATTTGCCTTCGCGTGGAATTTTCTCTTTGAGATGTAGCCCTGAAGTGGAGACTTCAATCGACCTGCGCCTCGTTGTCCCTGTGGACAGGGATGGAGCGCACGTTGTATTTGTGGCGTAGCTCGGAGAAGGAGGTCGCGGTCGACCCGCACCTCGTCGCCCTTGCAGATAGGGATGGAGCATACGTTGTACTTGTGGCGCAGCTCCTAAGGAGAAGGTTGCAATCGACCTGCACCTCGTCGTCCTTGCGGATGGGGATGGAGCACATGTTGTATTTGTGGCGCGGCTCCAAAGGAGAAGGTTGTAGTCAACCTGCACCTCGTCGTCCTTACAGATGGGGATGGAG
>NC_057806.1:56211537-56212309 GCF_018294505.1 Triticum aestivum | reverse complement strand
TGTATTTGTGGTGTAGCTTGGAGAAGAAGGTCGCGGTCGACCTGCACCTCGTCGCCCTTGCAGATAGGGATGGAGCATACGTTGTACTTGTGGCGCAGCTCCTAAGGAGAAGGTTGCAGTCGACCTGCACCTCATCGTCCTTGCGGATGGGGATGGAGCACATGTTGTATTTGTGGCGCGGCTCCAAAGGAGAAGGTTGTAGTTGACCTGCACCTCATCGTCCTTGCAGATGGGGATGGAGCGCATGTTGTATTTCTGGCGCAGCTCCAAAGGAGAAGGTTGTAGTCGACCTGCACCTCGTTGTCCTTGCGGATGGTGATGGAGCGCATGTTGTATTTGTGGGGCAGTTCCGAAGGAGAAGGTTGCAGTTGACCTGCACCTCGTCGTCCTTGCGGATAAGGATGGACTTTAAACCTTAGGCGAGTACTGGACTACAGCTAAACCCCCGAGTGGGAGGGTCGTTCACCACTCGATAGGATTTTTTAAACTTAGGCGAGTACTGGACTGCAGCTAAGCCCCCGAGTGGGAGGGTTGCTCACCACTCGGTAGGATTTTTTTAACTTAGGCGAATACCGGACTGCAGCTAAGCCCCCGAGTGGGAGGATTGCTCACCACTTGATAGGATTTTTTAACCTTAGGCGAGTACCGGACTGCAGCTAAGCCCCCGAGTGGGAGGATTGCTCACCACTCGGTAGGATTTTTTAACCTTAGACGAGTACTGGACTGCAGCTAAGCCTCCGAGTGGGAGGGTTGCTCACCACTCGGTAGGATT
>NC_057806.1:56201579-56211313 GCF_018294505.1 Triticum aestivum | reverse complement strand
ACTGGACTGCAGCTAAGCCTCTGAGTGGGAGGGTTACTCACCACTCGGTAGGACTTTACAAACTTAGGCGAGTACTGGACTGCAGCTAAGCCTCTGAGTGGGAGGGTTGCTCACCACTCGGTAGGATTTTACAAACTTAGGTGAGTACTGGACTGCAGCTAAGCCCCCGAGTGGGAGGGTTGCTCACCACTCGGTAGGATTTTACAAACTTGGGCGAGTACTGGACTGCAGCTAAGCCTCCGAGTGGGAGGCTTGCTCACCACTTGGTAGGATTTTACAAACTTAGGCGAGTACTGGACTGCAGCTAAGCCCCCGAGTGGGAGGCTTGCTCACCACTCGGTAGGATTTTTTAAACTTAGGCGAGTACTGGACTGCAGCTAAGCCCCCGAGTGGGAGGCTTGCTCACCACTCGGTAGGATTTTTTAAACTTAGGCGAGTACTGGACTGCAGCTAAGCCTCCGAGTGGGAGGCTTGCTCACCACTCGGTAGGATTTTCTTTTAAACTTAGGTGAAACTGATTCGCAGCTAAGTCACCCACTGGGGGATTTCAGACGCAGATAAAAGCAATAACAATCGTTTAAGAGGAGTGTAAAGCTCTTGTCTTTGATAAGCAAATTGATACGTCTCCAACGTATCTATAATTTTTGATTGCTCCATGCTATATTATCTACTGTTTTGGGCAATATTGGGCTTTATTATCCACTTTTATATTATTTTTGGGACTAACCTATTAACCGGAGGCCCAGCCCAGATTTGCTGTTTTATGCCTATTTCAGTGTTTTGAAGAAAAGGAATATCAGACGGAGTCGAAACAAAACGAAATCAACTGGAGAAGTTATTTTTGGAAGGAAACACACCTGATGGACTTGGACCCCACGTCAGAAGATACGGGAGCTTCCCACGAGGGTGTGGGCGCGCCCACTCCCCTAGGGCGCGCCCCTACCTCGTGGGGCCCCCGTGGCACCCCTGACGTGCTTCTTCTGCCTATATAACTCCATCTACCCTAAAACTTCCAGAATGGAGATTAGATCGGGAGTTCCGCCGCCGCAAGCCTCTATAGCCACCAAAAGTGAATCGGGACCCTATTCCGGCACCCTGCCGGAGGGGGGAACCCTCACCGGTGGCCATCTTCATCGTCCCGGTGCTCTCCATGACGAGGAGGGAGTAGTTCTCCCTCGGGGTTGAGGGTATGTACCAGTAGCTATGTGTTTGATCTCTCTCTCTCTCTCTCGTGTTTTTAAGATGATACGATATTTATGTATCGTGAGCTTTACTATTATAGTTGGATCCTATGTTTCTCCTCCCCCTCTTCTCTCTTGTAATGAATTGATTGGAAAGAATAACTTTGAGGTGGTTTCGTACCCTACCATCTCTTCGTTCGTTCTCCGCTATTAGTGACTTTGGAGTGACTCTTTGTTGCATGTTGAGGGATAGTTATGTGATCCAATTATGTTAGTATTGTTGAGGGAACTTACACTAGCAAAAGTATGAACCCTAGGCCTTGTTTCCTAGCATTGCAATACCGTTTACGCTCAGTTTTATCATTAGTTACCTTGCTGTTTTTATTATTTCAGATTACAAATATCTTTATCTACTATCCATATACCACTTGTATCACCATCTCTTCGCCGAACTAGTGCACCTATACAATTTACCATTGTATTGGGTGTGTTGGGGACACAAGAGACTCTTTGTTATTTGGTTGCAGGGTTGCTTGAGAGAGACCATCTTCATCCTACGCCTCCTACGGATTGATAAACCTTAGGTCATCCACTTGAGGGAAATTTTCTACCGTCCTACAAACCTCTGCACTTGGAGGCCCAACAACGTCTACAAGAAGAAGGTTGTGTAGTAGACATCAAGCTCTTTTCTGGCGCCGTTGCCGGGGAGGCAAGGAAAGCAGCACTAACACACCCCGTCAACTAAGCTCTTTTCTGGCGCCGTTGCCGGGGAGGTTAGCGCTTGAAGGTATATCTTTAGATCTTGCAATCCAGTCTTTTAGTTTCTTGTTTTATCACTAGTTTAGTTTATAAAAGAAAATTACAAAAAATGGAATTAAGTTTGTCTCATATGCTTCACCTTTTTAATATCTTTCATGAGTATGATGGAAAGGATAGTTGTGCTCAAGTGCTAGAAGAAGAAATCTATAAAATGTTTGGCACTAAATATTTGAATGATGAGCATGATTGCAATGTTGTTAGTATGAATTCCTTGAATATCCATGATGCTAATGATATGCAAAGCCACAAGCTTGGGGAAGGTATGTTTGATGAAGATGATTTTTTTGTCCCCCAAGTTTTGATGAGCAAATTTATTATGATGAAAGCATGCCTCATATCTATGATGATTATTGTGATGACAAGTATGCTTTAAAGAATAATGATAACTATGAAACTTGTCATCTTTATTTCAATTTTCAATCCCATGATAATTATTTTGTTGAGTTTGCTCCCACTACTATTCAAGAGAAGAATTTTGCTTATGTGGAGAGTAGTAAATTTTCAATGCTTGTAGATCATGAAAATAATGCTTTAGGTGCTGGTTATATTGTTGAATTCATTCATGATGCTACTGAAAATTATTATGAGGGAGGAACATATGCTTGTAGGAATTGCAATAATATCAAGTTTCCTCTTTATGTGCTTAAAGTTTTGAAGTTATGCTTGTTTTACCTTCCTATGCAAGATGATTCTTGTTCCCACAAGTTGTTTGCTCACAAAATCCCTATGCATAGTAAGTATGTTAGACTTAAATGTGCTAGTCATATTCTTCATGATGCTCTCTTTATGTTTCAATTCTTATCTTTTATGTGAGCATCATTGAAATCATCATGCCTAGCTAGGGGCATTAAACGATAGCGCTTGTTGGGAGACAACTCAATTTTATTTTTGTTCCTTACTTTTTGTTCCTGTTTAGTAATAAATAATTCATCTAGCCTCTGTTTAGATGTGGTTTTATGCTTTTAATTAGTGTTTGTGCCAAGTAGAACCTTTGGGAAGACTTGGGAGAAGTCTTGTTGATCATGCTGTAAAAAACAGAAACTTTAGCGCTCATGAGAATTGCTGCCATTTTTATTTGGAAAGTGCTATTCAGCTAATTATTTTTTAAGATGATTAAAAGATAAATTCCTCAGGTCCAGAAATTTATTTGAGAATTTTATGAGTTCCATAAGTATACGTTTGATCCAGATTACTACAGACTGTTCTGTTTTTGACAGATTCTGTTTTTCGTGTGTCGTTTACTTATTTTGATGAATCTATGGCTAGTAAAATAGTTTATAAACCATAGAGAAGTTGGAATACAGTAGGTTTAACACTAATATAAATTAATAATGAGTTCATTACAGTACCTTGAAGTGGTGATTTATTTTCTTATACTAACGGAGCTTACGAGTTTTCTGTTAAGTTTTGTGTTGTGAAGTTTTCAAGTTTTGGGTAAGGATTCGATGGACTATGGAATAAGGAGTGGCAAGAGCCTAATATTGGGGATGCCCAAGGCACCCCAAGGTAATATTCAAGGACAACCAAGAGCCTAAGCTTGGGGATGCCCCGGAAGGCATCCCCTCTTTCGTCTTCGTTCATCGGTAACTTTACTTGGAGCTATATTTTTATTCACCACATGATATGTGTTTTGCTTGGAGCGTCAATTTATTTTGTTAGGATTTGCTTTCTGTTATTTATAAAAATGTTTTGCATATTTTATTTCAATAAAAGTGGCATTGATAGCCTTTACTATGCCTATGTTAGAAGTCCACATGTTGCTGTTTGAAAACAGAAAGTTTACCGCTGTTGCAATAATTCCCTAGCAAAGTAAGAATGTGATAAAATGTTGAAACCTTTTGCATATTAATCTCTGATAAATTCACTACAGTGGTAATTTTCTTTCATAATTTTTGGAGTTAGGTAAATATAGATGTTGCAGCATTCTTTACAGACTATCCTGTTTAGGCAGATTCCTGTTATCTTTGCATTGTTTGCATATGTTTGCTTCTTTAATGATTCTATTTGAGGATAGGACTATTAAATATGCAGAGGCATTTAGTATGCAATGTTTAACAATAATTTTAGTGATTTGCTACAGTAGAGTATGATAAGGTTTTTGCAATGGTTTATACTTACTTATCTTACGAGTCCTTGTTGAGTTTGTGTGGATGAAGCTTTTGAGATTTAGGGAGACCGTGATATGAGATGAATTAAGGAGACACAAAAGCTCAAGCTTGGGGATTCCCAAGGCACCCCAAGATAATATTTCAAGAAGTCTCAAGCATCTAAGCTTGGGGATGCCCCGGTTGGCATCCCACCTTTCTTCTTCAACAACTATCAATTAGTTTCGGTTGATCCTGAGTTTTTGCTTATTTACATGATGTTTGCTATTCTTAGAATGTCATTTTATTTTGCTTTGCTTGCTGTTTGAATAAAATACCAAGATCTGAAATTATTAAGTGTTAGAGAGTCTTCACATAGTTTCATAATTATTCGACTACTCATTGATCTTCACTTATATCTTTCGGAGTAGTTTGTCATTTGCTCTAGTGCTTCACTTATACCTTTTAGAGCATGGTGGTAGTTTTATTTTGAAGAAATAGATGAACTCTCATGCTTCACTTAGATTATTTTTAGAGTCTTAAATAGCATGGTAATTTGCTTAAAATCCTAATATGCTAGGTATTCAAGAATAATAAAACTTTGTTATGAGTGTGTTGAATACTAAGAAAAGTTTGATGCTTGATGATTGTTTTGAGATATGGAGATGGTGATATTAGAGTCATGCTAGTTGAGTAGTTGTGAATTTGAGAAATACTTGTGTTGAAGTTTGTGATTCCCGTAGCATGCACGTATGGTGAACCGTTATGTGATGAAGTCGGAGCATGATTTATTTATTGATTGTCTTCCTTACGAGTGGCGGTCGGGGACGAGCGATGGTCTTTTCCTACCAATCTATCCCCCTAGGAGCATGCGCGTAATACTTTGTTTCGATAACTAATAGATTTTTGCAATAAGTATATGAGTTCTTTATGACTAATGTTGAATCCATGGATTATACGCACTCTCACCCTTCCACCTTTGCTAGCCTCTCTAATACCGCGCACTTTTCGCCGGTATCATAAACCCACCATATACCTTCCTCAAAACAGCCACCATACCTACCTATTATGGCATTTCCATAGCCATTCCGAGATATATTGCCATGCAACTTCCCATCATTCTGTTCATCATGACGCGCATCATCATTGTCATATTGCTTTGCATGATCATGTAGTTGACATCGTATTTGTGGCAAAGCCACCGTTCATAATTTTTCACACATGGCACGCTTGATTCATCGCAATCCCGGTACACCGCCAGAGGCATTCATATAGAATCATACTTTGTTCTAGTATCGAGTTGTAATCATTGAGTTGTAAATAAATAGAAGTGTGATAATCATCATTAATAGAGCATTGTCCCAAAAAAACAAATCCTACATCCAGCTGTATCCATCCTTCAACACATAACCAAGAAACCTTCGGAAATCGTTTACCTCAACCTTCGAAAAGCATCCGTTATACGAGTTATGGCGATACTCCCGAACTCTCGCCCCAGTACTGGGTGGCGTCAAGGTTATCTCACCAACAACTGCATAAAAGAGATTTTTGATGTCGGCGAAACTAATCTCAGGTATTCCAGAACTGCAACGATAAAATTGTGATGAAAACACCTTGGAGCTCAACTCCCCGGGACGCTACCACAACACCTAAATGACATGAGGCACCAAGAACAATGTTCTCGTCACAAATCGATCGGAATGATTCCAAGATACCCACGTGATCCTAAAAAAATTTAGTGAAATTTGACAAGAGAAGAGTCAAAACTCTACATCAGGATGCCTTACCAGAGCGATGAAGGGACTGGGGAGTAAAAAGAATTCCTAACTCTCCGATATATATAATTCCTAAATGACTCAAAACATTTTTCTAGACTCAATAACACCAGCGATTCGATCAAGCAGGGGGCTCCTAAGGTCGGGGAAGGCTCTGATTACCAACTTGTAATGCCCTCGATGCGGCTATATCTCCCACGTGTCGAAGCACGACTTAGAGGCATAACCACATTGAAATCAATGTCGCAAGTGAGGTAATCTTCACACAACCCATGTAATACATAAGGGAAAAAGATACATAGCTGGCTTACAATCGCCACTTCATACAATACATGAATAAAGCATTACATCAACTCAGATACAATCAAGGTCCGACTACATAACCAAAATAAAAGAAGACTACCCCAAATGCTACACAGATCCCCGATCGACCGCAACTGGGCTCCACTACTGATCAACTGGAAACGGAAACGACACAAAGGACAAGATCTTCATCGAGCTCCTCCTTGAGCTTGGTTGCGTCACCTTCAGGGTAACATCGGCACCTACAAACTGGTTTTGGAAGTATCTGTGAGTCACGGGGACTCAGCAATCTCACACCCTCACGATCAAGACTATTTAAGCTTATAGGTAAGGCAAGGTATGATGTGGAGCTGCAGCACGCGACTAGCATATATGGTCGCTAACATACGCAAATGAGAGCGAGAAGAGAAGGCAAAGAACGTTCGAGAAATCTATGATCAAGAAGTAATCCTAAAACAACCTACGTCAAGCATAACTCCAACACCGTGTTCACTTCCCGGACTCCGCCGAGAAGAGACCATCACGGCTACACACGCGGTTGATGTATTTTAATTAAGATACATTTCAGGTTTTCTACAACCGGACATTAACAAATTCCCATCTGCCCATAACCGCGGGCACGGCTTTCAAAAGTTCAAATCCCTGCAGGGGAGTCCCAACTTAGCCCATCACAAGCTCTCACGGTCAATGAAGGATATTCCTTCTAGCGGGAAGACCCAATCAGACTTGGAATCCCGGTTACAAGACATTTCGACAATGGTAAAACAAGACCAGCAAAACCACCCGAATGTGCCAACAAATCCCGATAGGAGCTGCACATATCTCTTTCTCAGGGCACACCGGATTGTCCAAGGTTCCGGTAGGCCAGCCCAGAGTTGGCTCTGGTGGCCACCGGCAGCTGACAGGTTGGACCAACACTCAGAGGAGCACTGGCCCGGGGGGGGGGGGTTAAATAAAGATGACCCTTGAGTCTGCAGAACCCAAGGGAAAGAAAAGGCTAGGTGGCGAATGGTAAAACCAATGTTGGGCCTTGCTGGAGGAGTTTTATTCAAGGCGAACTATCAAGGGGTTCCCATTATAACCCAACCGCGTAAGGAACGCAAAATCCGGGAACATAACACCGATATGACGGAAACTAGGGCGGCAAGAGTGGAACAAAACACCAGGCATAAGGCCGAGCCTTCCACCCTTTACCAAGTATATAGATGCATTAATTAAATAAGAGATATTGTGATATCCCAACAAGTAAACATGGTCCAACAAAGAACAACATCTCCATGTTCCAACAAGGAACAAACTTCAATCTTCACCTACAACTAACAACGCTATAAGAGGGGCTGAGCAAAGCGGTAACATAGCCAAACAACGGTTTGCTAGGATAAGGTGGGTTAGAGGCTTGGTTCAACAATATGGGAGGCATGATAAGCAAGTGGTAGGTATCGCAGCATAGGCATAGCAAAAGAGCGAGCAACTAGCAAGCAAAGATAGAAGTGATTTCGAGGGTATGGTCATCTTGCCTGAAATCCCGCAAGGAAGAAGAACGAGTCCATGAAGAAGACAAACGGATGTAGACGAACGTGTCCTCACAAACACGACGTTACCGGAACTAATCTGAAGAAGCAACACCGGAAAGAAGCACACAACATAGTAAACAAACCACACATGAACATGGCATGATATGCGGGATGCGGTATGCGATGCATATGCATGAATTGGAAGGGAATAATAGAACCTGGCCTCAAATTGGAAATCTAAGAGTGCCACTGGAAAGAGGAGATGATTTCGGTTGAAATGGATATAAATATCACCGGAATTGGATGCACGATTTGGAAATGGCAAGCAAAACAAGTATGGCACCGTTTTGCGATAAACAACAAGTAGCCATCTAAATGCATCAAGATAAATATGCTACATCACTCAAACATGGCAACAAAATACATGGCAGGGATCCACTCATGATGCTTGACAAAAGATGAACACTGAGCTACGGCTAATTCACTCAATAACAGGTTCAAACAAGCATGGCAAAAGTGCAAATGGTAACAGGTTTCAGACTTAGTGAAATTAACACAAGTCTGGAATTTATCATCAGGAAGCACACTTTAGAGCATGAAAACTACATTCTACAGCAACTTAACATGGCAAAGCAAGGCATGGCATGAAGCTACTCAAAGCACTTAACAAAAGTCCCTTAGTTACCTTGAGCCAAAAGGGATCAGAAAATACAATTGCACGCATGTGAACATGGCAAAAACATAAACATATTTCATACTTCGTGAAAAACTGAAGCATGCAAATCAGTTAAGGAGGAGGCATGTTTACAAGCTCGATGCACTCACTACAGAGCATGGCATGACAAACTAAGCATACACCCATGAAGAAGACATGGCATAGAAGCTAGACATGGCAAGAACAACAACATAGCATGCACGGATCAATAGCAACATCCTCGGCAAAATCGCTAAACATGTCAACAATCTGCCAGGATCATTTTATAGCAAAAGTAGAGCTCAATTTACTCAAGCTAGGTTGCTCCATAAATGCAAAGAAAGACATGTATGGATAGAGCACCACAATGTTAACAAAAAATCCTTACTGATCATCCTCAAAAGATGCATGGATCACTAGGAAACAACGTGAACATATGAAATTCTAAGTCCCTGAAATCAGCATTACCGATTACGCTACTTTGCAAGCTTGTGCTAGTCACCACACACATCACAAAATTACATGGAAAGAACCTCTGTAAATATGGCATGGCATATAACAAAACACATGTAAAGCTCAGGGGCATAGCATGCACACATTAAACATGGGAAAAATGACAAAAAGCTATTTGCTGAAACAGATCTGCCAAATTCATCACATAGCCCTCTTCCAACAGTATTTAGGGCATCAAGATGAGCTCAAATGAAAATGATGCAATGAGATGAAATGATGTACTCGTCGAGACGAACATTTGGATATGCTACACGCATGAATCGGAGCAACGAGTGCAGAGTTATGACATGATGAATATGGCATAAAAATTATGGATTCGGGGACTTAGCAGTTTTCAGAAGAAAAAACATGCGAGCGCTAGCTAACTAAATGACGCACAGGCGGGGAATAGGGTGCTCACCCAATGGGCTCGGCCCAGGATAGAGAAGGGCAGGCAGGCCTTGGATCTGGGCCGGTGCTGGACCGCGCAGGGCCCACGAGGCGCTGGTGAGCGGGAGCTCGTCCTCCCGAGCGGGACGAGGCCGCCAGAGCTAGCGGCGCGGCCGACGGGAACCTGGCGGCGCTCCGGCGAGGGGAGGACCGCCGCGAGCAGAAGCGGTAGATCCGGGCATGGGGCGCCCGGATCCGGCGACGAGGGAGGCTGGGCGGCGCCGCGGCGAAGCTCGGTGGCAGGGTGGTGCAGGGTCGCCGGCGAACGAAAACGGCGATGGCGGTGGAAGCAGACGGCGGTGGGGCGCTGCGGCGTGGTCCGGGCAGGCGGCGCAAGGTCCAGCGAGAATGGTGTGGGATTCCGGCGAGAGGCGCGGCAGCGGGGGTGGGCACGCGCCTGCGGGCGGCGGCGGCGACGACCG
>NC_057806.1:56193203-56201051 GCF_018294505.1 Triticum aestivum | reverse complement strand
TCTGGGCCCCGCGGACCGCGCGGTGGAGAGGGAGGCGGCCAGCTGAGGTGGCGCACGCCGATAGGGTCGCGGCGGCGGCGGGGTGACATGGCGCGACGCCACTGGCCGGAGCGAGGTGGAGGGCGGACATGTCCGGCGGCGGGGATTTTTGTCCGGTGGCGCGAGGTAGAGGAAGGCTAGGGTTAGACCGCAAATTTCGGAGGGGGTCACATATTTATAGGTAGAGGGAGCGAGGAGAGTCCAAATGAGGTGCGGTTTTTGGCCACGCGATCGTGATCAAACGACCGAGAGGATGGAGGAGGTTTTGGTGGGTTTTGGGCCACTTTGAAGTGGTGTTGGGCTACAACACTCACGAGGCCTTTTCGGTCCCTCGGTTAACCGTTGGAGTATCAAACGAAGTCCAAATGGCACGAAACTTGACAGGCGGTCTACCGGTAGTAAACCAAGGCCACATGACAAGTCTCGGTCCAATCCGATAACGTTTAGTGCCCGCACAAGAAAAAAGGTAGAAAGGACTACCGGAGGAGATAGGAGCGCCGGAATGCAAAACGGACAACGGAAAAAATGCTTGGATGCATGAGACGAACATGTATGCAAATGGAATGCACATGATGACATGATATGCAATGCATGGCACGCAAGCAATGACAAGGCAACAATAGCGAATAACTGTAGGACACTTGGCACATCGGTCTCGGGGCGTTACAACACTCCACCACTACGAGAGGATCTCGTCCCGAGATCTAGAATGGCACCGGAGGGACAAACGGGAGAGAAAGAGAAGAGGTAAAGCTAAGTTGCTCCTTTGACAAATGAGTGAAACCAAAGAATCTTGGGAGGTTGAACAAATATGAAAGAAAGAAAGCAACGGAGAAGAACAAAGTTGAAAGCACTCCGTTAAGAAAGAGGGAAAAGAAAGAACCGATTTGGGTAGCACTTCGGATGAAAAGATATGAAAGACCTGATAAAATGAAAGCGCTTGAGCAAAGGGACACAACACTCCGGTTAAAAAGGATAAACCAAGAAAAGAACATGATCCTGACAAAACGAAAAGATGGGTTGAAGAGAGCAACATCACAAATCCTCCGGAACAAAATTAAGAATGGAATGGAATGAACGAAGGGAAATAAGATCTTGAGGGAGCATGCTTACAACAAATGCTAGAACGGAGTTGTTGGAAAACCAACAATAAAAAGAATAAGCTTGATATGGTCTTATGGAATACATCTCAAAATATGAGGTGACAACCTGCCACTCACGGGAAAAAGAATTGGATTGATAAGAACAAGGGGACGAGAAAATTATTCACCGGAAGTATAAAAGAAAAAAAAACTTGGGTCATTTATAAGCACCATAATAGCAACAATCCTTAGGGAAAACTTTAGGTGAAATATAACCCAAGATAACTCCAACGAAGAGGTTGATGGATTTAAAATATCTCATTCTTAACAACATGTGAATCATGAAACATGAACTCAGATTATCAAGACTGACATAATACCACCTCTAATGATACGGTAGAAAGAATTGCACTCCGGATTGCAAAATGAAGAATGATTGAGCTCCTCTTAAAAGAATCTTGATGAACACTTGGAGAAGGAATTAAATCCTTGATGAACCATCATGTAGAACCTTCATGAAGAACTCCGGTAACAAAAGAATAACGAAAAGAACGAGAAGTTAAAAACATGAGGTGAAACCTTGCAATGATTTAGATGGATCCTCGCGACGAGATAAAAGAGAGATCTTGAAACTCCGGGAAAATAAAAGATGAAACAATTGAAATCGAGAAGTTGATGAGCCTCCGGAATACGGAATTAATCACTTGGGTGAAACACGAATAAGAATTACATTATGCTTATTCTTCACCAATTTAAATTGATGACAAGCAGCGGATTTGACGTACTACTTATTCTCGTTGAAAAGGATTAAGATAGGTATAGCGCAAACTAGAGAAAAGACTTCAACGAACCACCGGTAAGATTGGAAAGAACGAATAAATTGATATGATATCAAGAGAAAAGGAATCTTGAATGAACCACCGTGAGAATTGAATATTAACGAAGACAAGATAACGAAACACCGGGAAAAATTGTGAAATGAACGAAGATACTTGAGACAATCGAGATACAAGAGAACGAATAAATCACGAGGTGATAAGAGAATACTGAACGATGCACCGATAAGATTTAGATAACGAGAGCTGTAAGCTGAGAATGAATAATTCTGAGATGATGGGCTCCGGAGAATCAAACTGAAAAAGACTCCTGAATTACTCCGGATGGGTGAAAAGAAATTCTCACAACCGAAACAATTATGGGAGGATGGCAGAGAATGGGGCAAGATTTAAAAGAAACTCTTCTTCGGTCTTCAAAATCTGAGAATGACGATGAGAAACACCACCAAATTGTTGAGATACTCCGGGATGAAAAATGGAAGGATGAGTCTACGATGAAAAGAATTTAAAAGATCTTGGAGAAAAACATAAGACTGATGACAATCATTCTTACACCAAACTTTGAAAAAGAATTTGAGGATAGCTCCGGGAAAATAAGAAGAGTCAGGTAAGATCCTGGGAAAAGACCTGTGGGTTAGGGCCCACTGAAAATATACACTGTTGAAATGATTTAAAGAGAGAGATTGCACCGGTTGAATTTAAAACTTGAATGAGATAACAGCCTCGAGATATCTTGAGCACTCCTGAACAAATGAATAGCGAGAAATGAATTATTATGAGGTGCACCGGTAAGAGAAGACATTTGGAACGAGGAAAAGATATGGTGAACAAAGCTTGAATTAAATCCACCGCAGAAAAAAAAGAATGACGAATGACGAACTAGAAGCTCCGTTAGAATCTTCATGAGAATCACCGGGTAAGAACATGAAGGAAAAGAATGGAGAGACTTCACATGAATTAAAGGATACTTGATTAAGAAATCTGAGTCCTTGAAGAAAAAGGGTGGGTGGGCGAGAAAAACAAAGGAAACTTGGAACGGATGAAGCAAACACCGTTGAGAAGAACTGTTAAACGACCTTGCGGATGTTGAAATGATCGGATCCACTTGAAGAGAAACACATCGGTGAAAAGGATTGACATGACAATCTTGATTATCATGAAGGATTTGTATTCACATAGAAGTATGAGAACACCGCTTAGGAAAGGTATGGAATCAACATTTGACATTGAAGCAACTCGAATACCACAACTCAAAACAAAACAAAGGATTGGCTTGCGGAATAAGCCGGAACAAACATATGATAGAGATTTCGTCCAAAGTTTTCGTGGTGGGGCCTACACGGGCTCAATCGTACAGCACCATCATGTACAAGGCAGTGCACATGACATACGAAGCGTCCCCGAGTCGGCATAGCCAAGGACTCTTTAAGACACAACGAGACCACTTTAAAACCAACCGTGGATAGGCGGACCACTAAACGTCGAACCCCAATTTCATATCATACATCTGACGGAAAGATATCCTAAGAGCTACTTGAATTCCCACTTATAAACTCCCAAATTTTTCTAGTTATGCAATCAGGTGGTGGGGATACAGGGGAAGCATAATATCTCACCCAAAGCTAGCAAATCCTACATCCAGCTGTATCCATCCTTCAACACATAACCAAGAAACCTTCGGAAATCATTTACGTCAACCTTCGAAAAGCATCCGTTATACGAGTTATGGCGATACTCCCGAACTCCCGCCCCAGTACTGAGTGGCGTCGAGGTTATCTCACCAACAACTGCATAAAAGAGATTTTCGATGTCGGCGAAACTAATCTCAGGTATTCCAGAACTGCAACGATAAAATTGTGACAACAACACCTCGGAGCTCAACTCCCCGGGACACTGCCACAACCCCTAAATGACAGGAGGCACCAAGAAAAATGTTCTCGTCACAAATCGATCGGAACGATTCCAAGATACCCGCGTGATCCTAAAAAAATTTAGTGAAATTTGAGAAGAGCAGAGTCAAAACTCTACGTTGGGATGCCTTACCAGAGCGATGCATGGACTGGGGAGTAAAAAGAATTTCTAACTCTCCGATATATATAATTCCTAAATGACTCAAAACATTTTTCTAGACTCAATAACGCCAGCGATTCGATCAAGCAGGGGGCTCCTAAGGTCGGGGAAGGCTCTGATTACCAACTTGTAACGCCCTCGATGCGGCTATATCTCCCACGTGTCGAAGCACGACTTAGAGGCATAACCGCATTGAAAGCAATGTCGCAAGTGAGGTAATCTTCACATAACCCATGTAATACATAAGGGAAAAAGATACATAGCTGGCTTACAATCGCCACTTCACACAATACATGAATAAAGCATTACATCAACCCAGATACAATCAAGGTCCGACTACGAAACCAAAATAAAAGAAGACTACCCCAAATGCTACACAGATCCCCGATCGACCCCAACTGGGCTCCACTACTGATCAACTGGAAACAGAAACGACACAAAGGACAAGATCTTCATCGACCTCCTCCTTGAGCTTGGTTGTGTCACCCGCAGGGTAACATCGGCACCTGCAAACCGGTTTTTGAAGTATCTGTGAGTCACGGGGACTCAGCAATCTCACACCCTCGCGATCAAGACTATTTAAGCTTATAGGAAAGGCAAGGTATGATGTGGAGCTGCAGCACGTGACTAGCATATATGGTGGCTAACATACACAAATGAGAGCGAGAAGAGAAGGCAAAGCACGTTCGAGAAATCTATGATCAAGAAGTGATCCTAAAACAACCTACGTCAAGCATAACTCCAACACCGTGTTCACTTCCCGGACTCCGCCGAGAAGAGACCATCATGGTTACACACGCGGTTGATGTATCTTAATTAAGATACATTTCAGGTTTTCTACAACCGGACATTAACAAATTCCCATCTGCCCATAACCGCGGGCACGGCTTTCAAAAGTTCAAATCCCTGCAGGGGAGTCCCAACTTAGCCCATCACAAGCTCTCACGGTCAATGAAGGATATTCCTTCTAGCGGGAAGACCCGATCAGACTTGGAATCCCGGTTACAAGACATTTCAACAACGGTAAAACAAGACCAGCAAAGCCACCCGAATGTGCCAACAAATCCCGATAGGAGCTGCACATATCTCTTTCTCAGGGCACACCGGATTGTCCAAGGTTCCGGTAGGACAGCCTAGAGTTGCCTCTGGTGGCCACCGGCAGCTGACAGGTTGGACCAACACTCAGAGGAGCACTGGCCCGGGGGGGTTAAATAAAGATGACCCTTGAGTCTGCAGAACCCAAGGGAAAGAAAGGCTAGGTGGCGAATGGTAAAACCAATGTTGGGCCTTGCTGGAGGAGTTTTATTCAAGGCGAACTGTCAAGGGGTTCCCATTATAACCCAACCGCGTAAGGAACGCAAAATCCGGGAACATAACACCGATATGACGGAAACTAGGGCGGCAAGAGTGGAACAAAACACCAGGCATAAGGCCGAGCCTTCCACCCTTTACCAAGTATATAGATGCATTAATTAAATAAGAGATATTGTGATATCCCAACAAGTAAACATGTTCCAACAAAGAACAACATCTCCATGTTCCAACAAGGAACAAACTTGAATCTTCACCTACAACTAACAACATTATAAGAGGGGCTGAGCAAAGCGGTAACATAGCCAAACAACGGTTTGCTAGGATAAGGTGGGTTAGAGGCTTGGTTCAACAATATGGGAGGCATGACAAGCAAGTGGTAGGTATCGCAGCATAGGCATAGCAAAAGAGCGAGCAACTAGCAAGCAAAGATAGAAGTGATTTCGAGGGTATGGTCATCTTGCCTGAAATCCCGCAAGGAAGAAGAACGAGTCCATGAAGAAGACAAACAGACGTAGACGAGTGTGTCCTCACAAACGCGACGTTACCGGAACCAACCCAAATAAGCAACACCGGAAAGAAGCACACAACATAGTAAACAAACCACACATGAACATGGCATGATACGCGGGATGCAGTATGCGATGCATATGCATGAATTGGAAGGGAATGATAGAACCTGGCCTCAACTTGGAAATCCAAGAGTGCCACTGGAAAGAGGAGATGATTTCGGTTGAAATCGATATAAAGATCACCGGAATAGGATGCACGGTTTGGAAATGGCAAGCAAAACAAGTATGGCACCGGTCTGCGATAAACAACAAGTAGCCATCTAAATGCATCAAGATAAATATACTACATCACTCAAACATGGCAAAAAAATACATTGAAGGGATCCACTCATGATGCTTGACAAAAGATGAACACTGAGCTACGGCTAATTCACTCAATAAGAGGTTCAAACAAGCATGGCAAAAGTGCAAATGATAACAAGTTTCAGACTTAGTGAAATTAACACAAGTCTGGAATTTATCATCAGGAAGCACACTTTAGAGCATGAAAACTACATACTACAGGAACTTAACATGGCAAAGCAAGGCATGGCATGAAGCTACTTAAAGCACTTAACAAAAGTCCCTTAGTGACCTTGACCCAAAAGGGATCAGAAAATACAATTGCACGCATGTGAACATGGCAAAAACATAAACAAATTTCATACTTAGTGAAAAACTGAAGCATGCAAATCAGTTAATGAGTAGGCATGTTTACGAGCTCGATGCACTCACTACAGAGCATGGCATGACAAACTAAGCATAGACCCATGAAGAAGACATGGCATATAAGCTAGACATCGCAAGAACAACAACATAGCATGCACGGATCAATAGCAACATCCTTGGCAAAATCGCTAAACATGTCAACAATCTGCCAGGATCATTTTATAGCAAAAGTAGAGCTCGATTTACTCAAGCTAGGGTGATCCATAAATGCAAATAAAGACACGGATGGATAGAGCACCACAATGTTAACAAAAAATCCTTACTGATCATCCTCAAAAGATGCACGGATCACTAGGAAACAACATGAACATATGGCATAACAACAAAATCAGGACAAAGACTTAGTGAAATTCTAAGTCCCTGAAATCAGCATCACCGATTACGCTACTTTGCAAGCTTGTGCTAGTCACCACACACATCACAAAATTACATGGCAAGCACCTCTGTAAATATGTTATGGCATATAACAAAACACATGTAGAGCTCAGGGGCATAGCATACACACATTAAACATGGCAAAAATGACAAAAAGCTATTTGCTGAAACAGATCTGCCAAATTCATCACATAGCCCTCTTCCAACAGCATTTCGGGCATCAAGATGAGCTCAAATGAAAATGATGCAATGAGATGAAATGATGTACTCGTCGAGACGAACATTTGGATATGCTACAGGCACGAATTGGAGCAAAGAGTGCAGAGTTATGACATGATAAATATGGCATAAAAACTATGGATTCGGGGACTTGGCAGTTTTCAGAAGAAAAAACATGCGAGCGCTAGATAACTAAACGACGCACAGGCGGGGAATAGGGTGCTCACCCAATTGGCTCGGCCCAGGACAGAGAAGGACGGGCAGGCCTTGGATCTGGGCCGGTGCTGGACCACGCAGGGCCCATGAGGCGCTGGTGAGCCGGAGCTCGTCCTCCCGAGCGGGATGAGGCCACCGGAGCTTGCGGCGCGGCCGACGGGAACCTAGCGACGCTCCGGCAAGGGGAGGACCGCCGCGAGCAGAAGCGGTAGATCCGAGCATGGGACGCCCGGATCCGGCGACGACGAGGCCGGGCGGCGCAGGATCGCCGGCGAACAAAAATGGCGACAGCGGTGGAAGCAGACGGCGGCGGGGCGCTGCGGCGTGGTGCGGGCAGGCGGCGCAAGTTCCGGCAAGGACGGCACGGGATTCCGGCGAGAGGCGCGGCGGCGGGGGCGGGCACGCGCCTGCGGGCGGCGG